>NW_026604473.1:0-33178 GCF_024763615.1 Phlebotomus papatasi
TCCAAGAAAAATTCAACTAAAGATATTAATTGATTGTTAGAATTATTTGAAGTATTCTAATGTGATTTTCATTGAGAAATTTTAAGAATTGCGGTTTCTAGAAGCAGATTTTGGCATTTTTAAAAAATTAAAAAAAAACTCCCAAGGGTGGGATCATGATGATTTTTAATGGGAATTTTTCCAAGAAAAAATTCAACTAAAGATATTAATTGATTGTTAGAATTATTTGAAGTATTCTAATGTGATTTTCATTGAGAAATTTTAGAATTGCGGTTTCTAGAGCAGATTTTGGCATTTTTAAAAAAATTAAGAAAAAACTCCCAAGGGTGGGATCATGATGATTTTTAATGGGAATTTTTCCAAGAAAAAATTCAACTAAAGATATTAATTGATTGTTAGAATTATTTGAAGTATTCTAATGTGATTTTCATTGAGAAATTTTAAGAATTGCGGTTTCTAGAGCAGATTTTGGCATTTTTAAAAAATTAAAAAAAAACTCCCAGGGGTGGGATCATGATGATTTTTAATGGGAATTTTTCCAAGAAAAAATTCAACTAAAGATATTAATTGATTGTTAGAATTATTTGAAGTATTCTAATGTGATTTTCATTGAGAAATTTTAAGAATTGCGGTTTCTAGAGCAGATTTTGGCATTTTTAAAAAATTAAAAAAAAACTCCCAGGGTGGGATCATGATGATTTTTAATGGGAATTTTTCCAAGAAAAAATTCAACTAAAGATATTAATTGATTGTTAGAATTATTTGAAGTATTC
Organism: Phlebotomus papatasi; assembly: GCF_024763615.1. NCBI lineage: Eukaryota > Metazoa > Arthropoda > Insecta > Diptera > Psychodidae > Phlebotomus > Phlebotomus papatasi. The sequence goes on from NW_026604473.1 coordinate 774, forward strand.
TAATGTGATTTTCATTGAGAAATTTTAAGAATTGCGGTTTCTAGAGCAGATTTTGGCATTTTTAAAAAATTAAAAAAAAACTCCCAAGGGTGGGATCATGATGATTTTTAATGGGAATTTTTCCAAGAAAAAATTCACCTAAAGATATTAATTGATTGTTAGAATTATTTGAAGTATTCTAATGTGATTTTCATTGAGAAATTTTAAGAATTGCGGTTTCTAGAGCAGATTTTGGCATTTTTAAAAAATTAAAAAAAAACTCCCAAGGGTGGGATCATGATGATTTTTAATGGGAATTTTTCCAAGAAAAAATTCAACTAAAGATATTAATTGATTGTTAGAATTATTTGAAGTATTCTAATGTGATTTTCATTGAGAAATTTTAAGAATTGCGGTTTCTAGAGCAGATTTTGGCATTTTTAAAAAATTAAAAAAAAACTCCCAAGGGTGGGATCATGATGATTTTTAATGGGAATTTTTCCAAGAAAAAATTCAACTAAAGATATTAATTGATTGTTAGAATTATTTGAAGTATTCTAATGTGATTTTCATTGAGAAATTTTAAGAATTGCGGTTTCTAGAGCAGATTTTGGCATTTTTAAAAAATTAAAAAAAAACTCCCAAGGGTGGGATCATGATGATTTTTAATGGGAATTTTTCCAAGAAAAAATTCAACTAAAGATATTAATTGATTGTTAGAATTATTTGAAGTATTCTAATGTGATTTTCATTGAGAAATTTTAAGAATTGCGGTTTCTAGAGCAGATTTTGGCATTTTTAAAAAATTAAAAAAAAACTCCCAAGGGTGGGATCATGATGATTTTTAATGGGAATTTTTCCAAGAAAAAATTCAACTAAAGATATTAATTGATTGTTAGAATTATTTGAAGTATTCTAATGTGATTTTCATTGAGAAATTTTAAGAATTGCGGTTTCTAGAGCAGATTTTGGCATTTTTAAAAAATTAAAAAAAAACTCCCAAGGGTGGGATCATGATGATTTTTAATGGGAATTTTTCCAAGAAAAAATTCAACTAAAGATATTAATTGATTGTTAGAATTATTTGAAGTATTCTAATGTGATTTTCATTGAGAAATTTTAAGAATTGCGGTTTCTAGAGCAGATTTTGGCATTTTTAAAAAATTAAAAAAAAACTCCCAAGGGTGGGATCATGATGATTTTTAATGGGAATTTTTCCAAGAAAAAATTCAACTAAAGATATTAATTGATTGTTAGAATTATTTGAAGTATTCTAATGTGATTTTCATTGAGAAATTTTAAGAATTGCGGTTTCTAGAGCAGATTTTGGCATTTTTAAAAAATTAAAAAAAAACTCCCAAGGGTGGGATCATGATGATTTTTAATGGGAATTTTTCCAAGAAAAAATTCAACTAAAGATATTAATTGATTGTTAGAATTATTTGAAGTATTCTAATGTGATTTTCATTGAGAAATTTTAAGAATTGCGGTTTCTAGAGCAGATTTTGGCATTTTTAAAAAATTAAAAAAAAACTCCCAAGGGTGGGATCATGATGATTTTTAATGGGAATTTTTCCAAGAAAAAATTCAACTAAAGATATTAATTGATTGTTAGAATTATTTGAAGTATTCTAATGTGATTTTCATTGAGAAATTTTAAGAATTGCGGTTTCTAGAGCAGATTTTGGCATTTTTAAAAAATTAAAAAAAAACTCCCAAGGGTGGGATCATGATGATTTTTAATGGGAATTTTTCCAAGAAAAAATTCAACTAAAGATATTAATTGATTGTTAGAATTATTTGAAGTATTCTAATGTGATTTTCATTGAGAAATTTTAAGAATTGCGGTTTCTAGAGCAGATTTTGGCATTTTTAAAAAATTAAAAAAAAACTCCCAAGGGTGGGATCATGATGATTTTTAATGGGAATTTTTCCAAGAAAAAATTCAACTAAAGATATTAATTGATTGTTAGAATTATTTGAAGTATTCTAATGTGATTTTCATTGAGAAATTTTAAGAATTGCGGTTTCTAGAGCAGATTTTGGCATTTTTAAAAAATTAAAAAAAAACTCCCAAGGGTGGGATCATGATGATTTTTAATGGGAATTTTTCCAAGAAAAAATTCAACTAAAGATATTAATTGATTGTTAGAATTATTTGAAGTATTCTAATGTGATTTTCATTGAGAAATTTTAAGAATTGCGGTTTCTAGAGCAGATTTTGGCATTTTTAAAAAATTAAAAAAAAACTCCCAAGGGTGGGATCATGATGATTTTTAATGGGAATTTTTCCAAGAAAAAATTCAACTAAAGATATTAATTGATTGTTAGAATTATTTGAAGTATTCTAATGTGATTTTCATTGAGAAATTTTAAGAATTGCGGTTTCTAGAGCAGATTTTGGCATTTTTAAAAAATTAAAAAAAAACTCCCAAGGGTGGGATCATGATGATTTTTAATGGGAATTTTTCCAAGAAAAAATTCAACTAAAGATATTAATTGATTGTTAGAATTATTTGAAGTATTCTAATGTGATTTTCATTGAGAAATTTTAAGAATTGCGGTTTCTAGAGCAGATTTTGGCATTTTTAAAAAATTAAAAAAAAAACTCCCAAGGGTGGGATCATGATGATTTTTAATGGGAATTTTTCCAAGAAAAAATTCAACTAAAGATATTAATTGATTGTTAGAATTATTTGAAGTATTCTAATGTGATTTTCATTGAGAAATTTTAAGAATTGCGGTTTCTAGAGCAGATTTTGGCATTTTTAAAAAATTAAAAAAAAACTCCCAAGGGTGGGATCATAATGATTTTTAATGGGAATTTTTCCAAGAAAAAATTCAACTAAAGATATTAATTGATTGTTAGAATTATTTGAAGTATTCTAATGTGATTTTCATTGAGAAATTTTAAGAATTGCGGTTTCTAGAGCAGATTTTGGCATTTTTAAAAAATTAAAAAAAAACTCCCAAGGGTGGGATCATGATGATTTTTAATGGGAATTTTTCCAAGAAAAAATTCAACTAAAGATATTAATTGATTGTTAGAATTATTTGAAGTATTCTAATGTGATTTTCATTGAGAAATTTTAAGAATTGCGGTTTCTAGAGCAGATTTTGGCATTTTTAAAAAATTAAAAAAAAACTCCCAAGGGTGGGATCATGATGATTTTTAATGGGAATTTTTCCAAGAAAAAATTCAACTAAAGATATTAATTGATTGTTAGAATTATTTGAAGTATTCTAATGTGATTTTCATTGAGAAATTTTAAGAATTGCGGTTTCTAGAGCAGATTTTGGCATTTTTAAAAAATTAAAAAAAAACTCCCAAGGGTGGGATCATGATGATTTTTAATGGGAATTTTTCCAAGAAAAAATTCAACTAAAGATATTAATTGATTGTTAGAATTATTTGAAGTATTCTAATGTGATTTTCATTGAGAAATTTTAAGAATTGCGGTTTCTAGAGCAGATTTTGGCATTTTTAAAAAATTAAAAAAAAACTCCCAAGGGTTGGATCATAATGATTTTTAATGGGAATTTTTCCAAGAAAAAATTCAACTAAAGATATTAATTGATTGTTAGAATTATTTGAAGTATTCTAATGTGATTTTCATTGAGAAATTTTAAGAATTGCGGTTTCTAGAGCAGATTTTGGCATTTTTAAAAAATTAAAAAAAAACTCCCAAGGGTGGGATCATGATGATTTTTAATGGGAATTTTTCCAAGAAAAAATTCAACTAAAGATATTAATTGATTGTTAGAATTATTTGAAGTATTCTAATGTGATTTTCATTGAGAAATTTTAAGAATTGCGGTTTCTAGAGCAGATTTTGGCATTTTTAAAAAATTAAAAAAAAACTCCCAAGGGTGGGATCATGATGATTTTTAATGGGAATTTTTCCAAGAAAAAATTCAACTAAAGATATTAATTGATTGTTAGAATTATTTGAAGTATTCTAATGTGATTTTCATTGAGAAATTTTAAGAATTGCGGTTTCTAGAGCAGATTTTGGCATTTTTAAAAAATTAAAAAAAAACTCCCAAGGGTGGGATCATGATGATTTTTAATGGGAATTTTTCCAAGAAAAAATTCAACTAAAGATATTAATTGATTGTTAGAATTATTTGAAGTATTCTAATGTGATTTTCATTGAGAAATTTTAAGAATTGCGGTTTCTAGAGCAGATTTTGGCATTTTTAAAAAATTAAAAAAAAACTCCCAAGGGTGGGATCATGATGATTTTTAATGGGAATTTTTCCAAGAAAAAATTCAACTAAAGATATTAATTGATTGTTAGAATTATTTGAAGTATTCTAATGTGATTTTCATTGAGAAATTTTAAGAATTGCGGTTTCTAGAGCAGATTTTGGCATTTTTAAAAAATTAAAAAAAAAACTCCCAAGGGTGGGATCATGATGATTTTTAATGGGAATTTTTCCAAGAAAAAATTCAACTAAAGATATTAATTGATTGTTAGAATTATTTGAAGTATTCTAATGTGATTTTCATTGAGAAATTTTAAGAATTGCGGTTTCTAGAGCAGATTTTGGCATTTTTAAAAAATTAAAAAAAAACTCCCAAGGGTGGGATCATGATGATTTTTAATGGGAATTTTTCCAAGAAAAAATTCAACTAAAGATATTAATTGATTGTTAGAATTATTTGAAGTATTCTAATGTGATTTTCATTGAGAAATTTTAAGAATTGCGGTTTCTAGAGCAGATTTAATGGCATTTTTTAAGAATTGCGGTTTCTAAAATTTTGGCATTTTTAAAAAAAACTCCCAGGGGTGGGATCATGATGATTTTTAATGGGAATTTTTCCAAGAAAAAATTCAACTAAAGATATTAATTGATTGTTAGAATTATTTGAAGTATTCTAATGTGATTTTCATTGAGAAATTTTAAGAATTGCGGTTTCTAGAGCAGATTTTGGCATTTTTAAAAAATTAAAAAAAAACTCCCAAGGGTGGGATCATGATGATTTTTAATGGGAATTTTTCCAAGAAAAAATTCAACTAAAGATATTAATTGATTGTTAGAATTATTTGAAGTATTCTAATGTGATTTTCATTGAGAAATTTTAAGAATTGCGGTTTCTAGAGCAGATTTTGGCATTTTTAAAAAATTAAAAAAAAACTCCCAAGGGTGGGATCATGATGATTTTTAATGGGAATTTTTCCAAGAAAAAATTCAACTAAAGATATTAATTGATTGTTAGAATTATTTGAAGTATTCTAATGTGATTTTCATTGAGAAATTTTAAGAATTGCGGTTTCTAGAGCAGATTTTGGCATTTTTAAAAAATTAAAAAAAAACTCCCAAGGGTGGGATCATGATGATTTTTAATGGGAATTTTTCCAAGAAAAAATTCAACTAAAGATATTAATTGATTGTTAGAATTATTTGAAGTATTCTAATGTGATTTTCATTGAGAAATTTTAAGAATTGCGGTTTCTAGAGCAGATTTTGGCATTTTTAAAAAATTAAAAAAAAACTCCCAAGGGTGGGATCATGATGATTTTTAATGGGAATTTTTCCAAGAAAAAATTCAACTAAAGATATTAATTGATTGTTAGAATTATTTGAAGTATTCTAATGTGATTTTCATTGAGAAATTTTAAGAATTGCGGTTTCTAGAGCAGATTTTGGCATTTTTAAAAAATTAAAAAAAAACTCCCAAGGGTGGGATCATGATGATTTTTAATGGGAATTTTTCCAAGAAAAAATTCAACTAAAGATATTAATTGATTGTTAGAATTATTTGAAGTATTCTAATGTGATTTTCATTGAGAAATTTTAAGAATTGCGGTTTCTAGAGCAGATTTTGGCATTTTTAAAAAATTAAAAAAAAACTCCCAAGGGTGGGATCATGATGATTTTTAATGGGAATTTTTCCAAGAAAAAATTCAACTAAAGATATTAATTGATTGTTAGAATTATTTGAAGTATTCTAATGTGATTTTCATTGAGAAATTTTAAGAATTGCGGTTTCTAGAGCAGATTTTGGCATTTTTAAAAAATTAAAAAAAAACTCCCAAGGGTGGGATCATAATGATTTTTAATGGAAATTTTTCCAAGAAAAAATTCAACTAAAGATATTAATTGATTGTTAGAATTATTTGAAGTATTCTAATGTGATTTTCATTGAGAAATTTTAAGAATTGCGGTTTCTAGAGCAGATTTTGGCATTTTTAAAAAATTAAAAAAAACTCCCAAGGGTGGGATCATGATGATTTTTAATGGGAATTTTTCCAAGAAAAAATTCAACTAAAGATATTAATTGATTGTTAGAATTATTTGAAGTATTCTAATGTGATTTTCATTGAGAAATTTTAAGAATTGCGGTTTCTAGAGCAGATTTTGGCATTTTTAAAAAATTAAAAAAAAAACTCCCAAGGGTGGGATCATGATGATTTTTAATGGGAATTTTTCCAAGAAAAAATTCAACTAAAGATATTAATTGATTGTTAGAATTATTTGAAGTATTCTAATGTGATTTTCATTGAGAAATTTTAAGAATTGCGGTTTCTAGAGCAGATTTTGGCATTTTTAAAAAATTAAAAAAAAACTCCCAAGGGTGGGATCATGATGATTTTTAATGGGAATTTTTCCAAGAAAAAATTCAACTAAAGATATTAATTGATTGTTAGAATTATTTGAAGTATTCTAATGTGATTTTCATTGAGAAATTTTAAGAATTGCGGTTTCTAGAGCAGATTTTGGCATTTTTAAAAAATTAAAAAAAAACTCCCAAGGGTGGGATCATGATGATTTTTAATGGGAATTTTTCCAAGAAAAAATTCAACTAAAGATATTAATTGATTGTTAGAATTATTTGAAGTATTCTAATGTGATTTTCATTGAGAAATTTTAAGAATTGCGGTTTCTAGAGCAGATTTTGGCATTTTTAAAAAATTGAAAAAAAGAAACTCCCAAGGGTGGGATCATGATGATTTTTAATGGGAATTTTTCCAAGAAAAAATTCAACTAAAGATATTAATTGATTGTTAGAATTATTTGAAGTATTCTAATGTGATTTTCATTGAGAAATTTTAAGAATTGCGGTTTCTAGAGCAGATTTTGGCATTTTTAAAAAATTAAAAAAAAAACTCCCAAGGGTGGGATCATGATGATTTTTAATGGGAATTTTTCCAAGAAAAAATTCAACTAAAGATATTAATTGATTGTTAGAATTATTTGAAGTATTCTAATGTGATTTTCATTGAGAAATTTTAAGAATTGCGGTTTCTAGAGCAGATTTTGGCATTTTTAAAAAATTAAAAAAAAACTCCCAAGGGTGGGATCATGATGATTTTTAATGGGAATTTTTCCAAGAAAAAATTCAACTAAAGATATTAATTGATTGTTAGAATTATTTGAAGTATTCTAATGTGATTTTCATTGAGAAATTTTAAGAATTGCGGTTTCTAGAGCAGATTTTGGCATTTTTAAAAAATTAAAAAAAAACTCCCAAGGGTGGGATCATGATGATTTTTAATGGGAATTTTTCCAAGAAAAAATTCAACTAAAGATATTAATTGATTGTTAGAATTATTTGAAGTATTCTAATGTGATTTTCATTGAGAAATTTTAAGAATTGCGGTTTCTAGAGCAGATTTTGGCATTTTTAAAAAATTAAAAAAAAACTCCCAAGGGTGGGATCATGATGATTTTTAATGGGAATTTTTCCAAGAAAAAATTCAACTAAAGATATTAATTGATTGTTAGAATTATTTGAAGTATTCTAATGTGATTTTCATTGAGAAATTTTAAGAATTGCGGTTTCTAGAGCAGATTTTGGCATTTTTAAAAAATTAAAAAAAAAAAACTCCCAAGGGTGTATTTAATGGCATTGCGGTTTCTAGAGCAGATTTTGGCATTTTTAAAAAATTAAAAAAAAACTCCCAAGGGTGGGATCATGATGATTTTTAATGGGAATTTTTCCAAGAAAAAATTCAACTAAAGATATTAATTGATTGTTAGAATTATTTGAAGTATTCTAATGTGATTTTCATTGAGAAATTTTAAGAATTGCGGTTTCTAGAGCAGATTTTGGCATTTTTAAAAAATTAAAAAAAAACTCCCAAGGGTGGGATCATGATGATTTTTAATGGGAATTTTTCCAAGAAAAAATTCAACTAAAGATATTAATTGATTGTTAGAATTATTTGAAGTATTCTAATGTGATTTTCATTGAGAAATTTTAAGAATTGCGGTTTCTAGAGCAGATTTTGGCATTTTTAAAAAATTAAAAAAAAACTCCCAAGGGTGGGATCATGATGATTTTTAATGGGAATTTTTCCAAGAAAAAATGCAACTAAAGATATTAATTGATTGTTAGAATTATTTGAAGTATTCTAATGTGATTTTCATTGAGAAATTTTAAGAATTGCGGTTTCTAGAGCAGATTTTGGCATTTTTAAAAAATTAAAAAAAAACTCCCAAGGGTGGGATCATGATGATTTTTAATGGGAATTTTTCCAAGAAAAAATTCAACTAAAGATATTAATTGATTGTTAGAATTATTTGAAGTATTCTAATGTGATTTTCATTGAGAAATTTTAAGAATTGCGGTTTCTAGAGCAGATTTTGGCATTTTTAAAAAATTAAAAAGAAACTCCCAAGGGTGGGATCATGATGATTTTTAATGGGAATTTTTCCAAGAAAAAATTCAACTAAAGATATTAATTGATTGTTAGAATTATTTGAAGTATTCTAATGTGATTTTCATTGAGAAATTTTAAGAATTGCGGTTTCTAGAGCAGATTTTGGCATTTTTAAAAAATTAAAAAAAAACTCCCAAGGGTGGGATCATGATGATTTTTAATGGGAATTTTTCCAAGAAAAAATTCAACTAAAGATATTAATTGATTGTTAGAATTATTTGAAGTATTCTAATGTGATTTTCATTGAGAAATTTTAAGAATTGCGGTTTCTAGAGCAGATTTTGGCATTTTTAAAAAATTAAAAAAAACTCCCAAGGGTGGGATCATGATGATTTTTAATGGGAATTTTTCCAAGAAAAAATTCAACTAAAGATATTAATTGATTGTTAGAATTATTTGAAGTATTCTAATGTGATTTTCATTGAGAAATTTTAAGAATTGCGGTTTCTAGAGCAGATTTTGGCATTTTTAAAAAATTAAAAAAAAAACTCCCAAGGGTGGGATCATGATGATTTTTAATGGGAATTTTTCCAAGAAAAAATTCAACTAAAGATATTAATTGATTGTTAGAATTATTTGAAGTATTCTAATGTGATTTTCATTGAGAAATTTTAAGAATTGCGGTTTCTAGAGCAGATTTTGGCATTTTTAAAAAATTAAAAAAAAACTCCCAAGGGTGGGATCATGATGATTTTTAATGGGAATTTTTCCAAGAAAAAATTCAACTAAAGATATTAATTGATTGTTAGAATTATTTGAAGTATTCTAATGTGATTTTCATTGAGAAATTTTAAGAATTGCGGTTTCTAGAGCAGATTTTGGCATTTTTAAAAAATTAAAAAGAAACTCCCAAGGGTGGGATCATGATGATTTTTAATGGGAATTTTTCCAAGAAAAAATTCAACTAAAGATATTAATTGATTGTTAGAATTATTTGAAGTATTCTAATGTGATTTTCATTGAGAAATTTTAAGAATTGCGGTTTCTAGAGCAGATTTTGGCATTTTTAAAAAATTAAAAAAAAACTCCCAAGGGTGGGATCATGATGATTTTTAATGGGAATTTTTCCAAGAAAAAATTCAACTAAAGATATTAATTGATTGTTAGAATTATTTGAAGTATTCTAATGTGATTTTCATTGAGAAATTTTAAGAATTGCGGTTTCTAGAGCAGATTTTGGCATTTTTAAAAAATTAAAAAAAAACTCCCAAGGGTGGGATCATGATGATTTTTAATGGGAATTTTTCCAAGAAAAAATTCAACTAAAGATATTAATTGATTGTTAGAATTATTTGAAGTATTCTAATGTGATTTTCATTGAGAAATTTTAAGAATTGCGGTTTCTAGAGCAGATTTTGGCATTTTTAAAAAATTAAAAAAAAACTCCCAAGGGTGGGATCATGATGATTTTTAATGGGAATTTTTCCAAGAAAAAATTCAACTAAAGATATTAATTGATTGTTAGAATTATTTGAAGTATTCTAATGTGATTTTCATTGAGAAATTTTAAGAATTGCGGTTTCTAGAGCAGATTTTGGCATTTTTAAAAAATTAAAAAAAAAAACTCCCAAGGGTGGGATCATGATGATTTTTAATGGGAATTTTTCCAAGAAAAAATTCAACTAAAGATATTAATTGATTGTTAGAATTATTTGAAGTATTCTAATGTGATTTTCATTGAGAAATTTTAAGAATTGCGGTTTCTAGAGCAGATTTTGGCATTTTTAAAAAATTAAAAAAAAACTCCCAAGGGTGGGATCATGATGATTTTTAATGGGAATTTTTCCAAGAAAAAATTCAACTAAAGATATTAATTGATTGTTAGAATTATTTGAAGTATTCTAATGTGATTTTCATTGAGAAATTTTAAGAATTGCGGTTTCTAGAGCAGATTTTGGCATTTTTAAAAAATTAAAAAAAAACTCCCAAGGGTGGGATCATGATGATTTTTAATGGGAATTTTTCCAAGAAAAAATTCAACTAAAGATATTAATTGATTGTTAGAATTATTTGAAGTATTCTAATGTGATTTTCATTGAGAAATTTTAAGAATTGCGGTTTCTAGAGCAGATTTTGGCATTTTTAAAAAATTAAAAAGAAACTCCCAAGGGTGGGATCATGATGATTTTTAATGGGAATTTTTCCAAGAAAAAATTCAACTAAAGATATTAATTGATTGTTAGAATTATTTGAAGTATTCTAATGTGATTTTCATTGAGAAATTTTAAGAATTGCGGTTTCTAGAGCAGATTTTGGCATTTTTAAAAAATTAAAAAGAAACTCCCAAGGGTGGGATCATGATGATTTTTAATGGGAATTTTTCCAAGAAAAAATTCAACTAAAGATATTAATTGATTGTTAGAATTATTTGAAGTATTCTAATGTGATTTTCATTGAGAAATTTTAAGAATTGCGGTTTCTAGAGCAGATTTTGGCATTTTTAAAAAATTAAAAAAAAAAACTCCCAAGGGTGGGATCATGATGATTTTTAATGGGAATTTTTCCAAGAAAAAATTCAACTAAAGATATTAATTGATTGTTAGAATTATTTGAAGTATTCTAATGTGATTTTCATTGAGAAATTTTAAGAATTGCGGTTTCTAGAGCAGATTTTGGCATTTTTAAAAAATTAAAAAAAAACTCCCAAGGGTGGGATCATAATGATTTTTAATGGAAATTTTTCCAAGAAAAAATTCAACTAAAGATATTAATTGATTGTTAGAATTATTTGAAGTATTCTAATGTGATTTTCATTGAGAAATTTTAAGAATTGCGGTTTCTAGAGCAGATTTTGGCATTTTTAAAAAATTAAAAAAAAACTCCCAAGGGTGGGATCATGATGATTTTTAATGGGAATTTTTCCAAGAAAAAATTCAACTAAAGATATTAATTGATTGTTAGAATTATTTGAAGTATTCTAATGTGATTTTCATTGAGAAATTTTAAGAATTGCGGTTTCTAGAGCAGATTTTGGCATTTTTAAAAAATTAAAAAAAGCTCCCAAGGGTGGGATCATAATGATTTTTAATGGGAATTTTTCCAAGAAAAAATTCAACTAAAGATATTAATTGATTGGTAGAATTATTTGAAGTATTCTAATGTGATTTTCATTGAGAAATTTTAAGAATTGCGGTTTCTAGAGCAGATTTTGGCATTTTTAAAAAATTAAAAAGAAACTCCCAAGGGTGGGATCATGATGATTTTTAATGGGAATTTTTCCAAGAAAAAATTCAACTAAAGATATTAATTGATTGTTAGAATTATTTGAAGTATTCTAATGTGATTTTCATTGAGAAATTTTAAGAATTGCGGTTTCTAGAGCAGATTTTGGCATTTTTAAAAAATTAAAAAAAAAACTCCCAAGGGTGGGATCATGATGATTTTTAATGGGAATTTTTCCAAGAAAAAATTCAACTAAAGATATTAATTGATTGTTAGAATTATTTGAAGTATTCTAATGTGATTTTCATTGAGAAATTTTAAGAATTGCGGTTTCTAGAGCAGATTTTGGCATTTTTAAAAAATTAAAAAAAACTCCCAAGGGTGGGATCATGATGATTTTTAATGGGAATTTTTCCAAGAAAAAATTCAACTAAAGATATTAATTGATTGTTAGAATTATTTGAAGTATTCTAATGTGATTTTCATTGAGAAATTTTAAGAATTGCGGTTTCTAGAGCAGATTTTGGCATTTTTAAAAAATTAAAAAAAAAACTCCCAAGGGTGGGATCATGATGATTTTTAATGGGAATTTTTCCAAGAAAAAATTCAACTAAAGATATTAATTGATTGTTAGAATTATTTGAAGTATTCTAATGTGATTTTCATTGAGAAATTTTAAGAATTGCGGTTTCTAGAGCAGATTTTGGCATTTTTAAAAAATTAAAAAAAAACTCCCAAGGGTGGGATCATGATGATTTTTAATGGGAATTTTTCCAAGAAAAAATTCAACTAAAGATATTAATTGATTGTTAGAATTATTTGAAGTATTCTAATGTGATTTTCATTGAGAAATTTTAAGAATTGCGGTTTCTAGAGCAGATTTTGGCATTTTTAAAAAATTAAAAAGAAACTCCCAAGGGTGGGATCATGATGATTTTTAATGGGAATTTTTCCAAGAAAAAATTCAACTAAAGATATTAATTGATTGTTAGAATTATTTGAAGTATTCTAATGTGATTTTCATTGAGAAATTTTAAGAATTGCGGTTTCTAGAGCAGGTTTTGGCATTTTTAAAAAATTAAAAAAAAACTCCCAAGGGTGGGATCATGATGATTTTTAATGGGAATTTTTCCAAGAAAAAATTCAACTAAAGATATTAATTGATTGTTAGAATTATTTGAAGTATTCTAATGTGATTTTCATTGAGAAATTTTAAGAATTGCGGTTTCTAGAGCAGATTTTGGCATTTTTAAAAAATTAAAAAAAAAACTCCCAAGGGTGGGATCATAATGATTTTTAATGGAAATTTTTCCAAGAAAAAATTCAACTAAAGATATTAATTGATTGTTAGAATTATTTGAAGTATTCTAATGTGATTTTCATTGAGAAATTTTAAGAATTGCGGTTTCTAGAGCAGATTTTGGCATTTTTAAAAAATTAAAAAAAAACTCCCAAGGGTGGGATCATGATGATTTTTAATGGGAATTTTTCCAAGAAAAAATTCAACTAAAGATATTAATTGATTGTTAGAATTATTTGAAGTATTCTAATGTGATTTTCATTGAGAAATTTTAAGAATTGCGGTTTCTAGAGCAGATTTTGGCATTTTTAAAAAATTAAAAAAAAAAACTCCCAAGGGTGGGATCATGATGATTTTTAATGGGAATTTTTCCAAGAAAAAATTCAACTAAAGATATTAATTGATTGTTAGAATTATTTGAAGTATTCTAATGTGATTTTCATTGAGAAATTTTAAGAATTGCGGTTTCTAGAGCAGATTTTGGCATTTTTAAAAAATTAAAAAAAAAACTCCCAAGGGTGGGATCATGATGATTTTTAATGGGAATTTTTCCAAGAAAAAATTCAACTAAAGATATTAATTGATTGTTAGAATTATTTGAAGTATTCTAATGTGATTTTCATTGAGAAATTTTAAGAATTGCGGTTTCTAGAGCAGATTTTGGCATTTTTAAAAAAATTAAAAAAAAACTCCCAAGGGTGGGATCATGATGATTTTTAATGGGAATTTTTCCAAGAAAAAATTCAACTAAAGATATTAATTGATTGTTAGAATTATTTGAAGTATTCTAATGTGATTTTCATTGAGAAATTTTAAGAATTGCGGTTTCTAGAGCAGATTTTGGCATTTTTAAAAAATTAAAAAAAAACTCCCAAGGGTGGGATCATGATGATTTTTAATGGGAATTTTTCCAAGAAAAAATTCAACTAAAGATATTAATTGATTGTTAGAATTATTTAAAGTATTCTAATGTGATTTTCATTGAGAAATTTTAAGAATTGCGGTTTCTAGAGCAGATTTTGGCATTTTTAAAAAATTAAAAAAAAACTCCCAGGGGTGGGATCATAATGATTTTTAATGGGAATTTTTCCAAGAAAAAATTCAACTAAAGATATTAATTGATTGTTAGAATTATTTGAAGTATTCTAATGTGATTTTCATTGAGAAATTTTAAGAATTGCGGTTTCTAGAGCAGATTTTGGCATTTTTAAAAAATTAAAAAAAAACTCCCAAGGGTGGGATCATAATGATTTTTAATGGGAATTTTTCCAAGAAAAAATTCAACTAAAGATATTAATTGATTGTTAGAATTATTTGAAGTATTCTAATGTGATTTTCATTGAGAAATTTTAAGAATTGCGGTTTCTAGAGCAGATTTTGGCATTTTTAAAAAATTAAAAAAAAACTCCCAAGGGTGGGATCATAATGATTTTTAATGGGAAGTTTTCCAAGAAAAAATTCAACTAAAGATATTAATTGATTGTTAGAATTATTTGAAGTATTCTAATGTGATTTTCATTGAGAAATTTTAAGAATTGCGGTTTCTAGAGCAGATTTTGGCATTTTTAAAAAATTAAAAAAAAACTCCCAAGGGTGGGATCATGATGATTTTTAATGGGAATTTTTCCAAGAAAAAATTCAACTAAAGATATTAATTGATTGTTAGAATTATTTGAAGTATTCTAATGTGATTTTCATTGAGAAATTTTAAGAATTGCGGTTTCTAGAGCAGATTTTGGCATTTTTAAAAAATTAAAAAAAAACTCCCAAGGGTGGGATCATGATGTGTCGAAACCCTTAGGGTAATAAGGGCTTCGGCGCAAATATAGGGGGTATGTGCGCAGGAGCGAACAGAATTTAAATTTAATGAATAATTCGGGCGAACAACTTAAATGCCCGGGCATGACAAGCCTGTACAATGGCCATTGATGGCATGGTTTTTACAGCCAGAGTTCAAGGCTGGAAGTTTCGTTTTCTCCCCATCTGAAAGAGAGAGAGAGAAAGAGATAGAGTGAGTAGTTCACCAGACTTTTTGTTAAATTAAAAAGTGTCTCACTGAAACTCCGGCTGTAGGGTTTGAGAGTGGCTTTGGAAGGCGTCCTTGTGTCTCTCGAGAGCGCTGCTAACGGCCATATTCTCCCCGGCGCCGTGTTTCCTCCCGCCCCTCTGAGTGCGATCCCTGGAAGCGCTTTAACGGCCCTTGTCTCCTTGCAGTGGACGGGCCAGATCCGGCGTACCAGGAGGAATTGTTCCCTCTACCACCTTACCCTCGCGAGTGGCCGGATTCCCTGACCTTCCGGATAGGTCTCACCTCGAGACTCAATTCTCTTAGGGTTATCCGGGAGTCGGTACGGAAGCACCAGGGGAAAACGTCGCTCCCCAGGTGCCAGCATCAGGCCGAGGTGCGCCGCCGGGTAGAAGAGTCGCTCCGGGTGACGGTATCCACGGCACCTTTCACGCAGTCCTTGGCTGCACTGATCTCCTGCGCTAATCCGGGAGTGGTGGCTGCAACTCGGGAGGCAGTGCACACTGTCCTCGCAACGTCAGAAGGGCCTCCAGTGTCACCAATCCGTCCAGCAAAGGGCATATCCCGCCGAGTGGTTCTCCTGGGGGCCAATTCCCAGGAATCGACAGCGAGGCAAACCCACGCTGAGCCTCAGGGAAGACGTCATCGTTACCGGAAGCACCGGAAACACCGTGGGGGGCAGCGGGCTCGCCTGAGGAGACTGAGACGAGCTGCCCTGGAAAGCCAGAGTCGCCAGGAGACGTCTGAGCCTGCCCTCTTGCTTCCTGGGTGCGAGAGATTGTCTCCGGACGTGGAGAAACCCCAATTGGTGGCACCCGTGAAAAGGGTGTGTTTTGCCAGTTCCCGGCGGAAGGTTACCCTGTTGGGGGGAAGAGGGTGAATACCGAGGACGAAAGTTATCGCTACTTACCCACAAAAGCTGCATCAACCCCTGAACTACCCTTTGTTTACTTTCACTGAGGTGAATGACACTTGGAGAAACCTGTTAAAGTTCAAAAGTTCGCAAGAGTGCATGATACCCAAGTAACATTTTTTACCCATTTATTTGTGAATCTAAATTTTATAGTGAATTATAATTGGTGAAGGAAAAATCTGGTGTTTTCTTGCATTTTGGGCCTGGAATTGCTCCGCTTCCACTTCCATCCTTGAGAAAATCTCTAACAATTGGTGTCAGAAGTGGGATTTTTTGATCACTCGGGAAAAAAAAAATGGAAGTTATGGAGGAACTCAAACTGTGGATATCAGCTCAGTTGACGAGGCAGGAAGAGCTGCTGTCAGGGATGAGGATGCAGCATGAGGAAACGACCCGAAGGCAGGAGCAAACCTTATCCGATTTGCGTGCGCAGTACGCGGCGGCGGAAGAACAGAGGGAGCAGCGGGAAGCTCGATTAGATCGCGAAGTAGGCGAGTTGAGGCAGCAGGTTAGCCTATGGACTTTACAGATGTCTGACCGCCCGACGGGGACAGGAGACAGTCAGGGTGGTCGTCTTGGGCTAGAGTCGTCTGGGGCTCCCAGGCCATGGGCTCTTCCTCTGTCAGAAAGCACTCCGAGCATCTCCAGAATATTGGAGGCTGATCGATCGGCGATGGAGACTTCCCGAGTTGGGGGATTAGGCTTCCTAATCCCGGAGGAGGCGGACACGATCGCGACTGGGACGGGACCCCCCTTTCTGATGAATCCTGGACGTGATACGGAGAACGTGCCACGAGTTACTTTGATGGATACCGTGCGGGTGCGTTTCAATTCGCCGAGAAGGGAGGAACCAGCTATACCCAGCAATTCGGCTGAAGCCCCGAGGGTTGAGTCTCAGTCGCCTCAAGTCACCGGTCCTCAGTTGAACCGGGGGCTCAACCACCTAAAATTAAAGGTGGACAAGTACGATGGTAGTAGTGTACTAGAAGACTACTTACTGCAGTTTGAGATGGTGGCCAATGCACATCGCTGGAACTCTGCGGAACAGGCCGTAATGCTAGCCTCGTCCTTGAGGGGCCCTGCTTTGGCGGTGCTATCTGAGATACCCATAAATCGGCGTGGAGATCTGGTGGAAATTGTGCGCGCTCTGCGTAGTCGATTCGGGCGGGAGTTCCAGCAGGGCCTGGCTCATCTTAACTTACGAGCCCGACGACAGCGGGCTCGTGAAGAAATTGGGGAGTATGCGCTGGAAATACGGAGACTAGCTCGACAGGCGTTTAGGGATTGCCCAGAGGACGCCAGAGATCAAATTGCATTGCATCAGTTCGTAGATGGTCTGGCAGATTTGGACCTGCAGGACCTGGTTCGGCTGACAAGGCCCAGAAATATGGAGCAAGCCTTGTATGCGGCACTGGATTACGAAGCCGCGCGAAAAGCCAATCGAGCGAGCCGTGGGGTGTCTAGGACTGCGCTGGTGGAAGAGACCGACCCAGGTTCGGGTCCTGTGGTTGAGTGCGAGGAGGGTTCCGAAACAGCAAGTATTAGGGCTGCGAAAATAGAATCTGCTCCAACCCCCAAAAATGAGAAAACAGACTCTTCGTCAGTTGGAAATAAGAAGAAAAAGAAATGGTATAAGCCTGGTGCAAACCGAGGAGGAGCTGTGGAAGGTCCAGGCGCCCAAAATGCGGCGAGGCCTGAGAGGCTGGTGGCATCTTCGGGGTGCACCGAAGAGGCTTCCCAGGAAATGCGGGGTTCTGGGCGGTTTGAAAGCACCGGAGCTCGCAGAGAAGGATCAACTCCTCCTCTATGCCGCGGGACATTGGTGGAGCATAAGGGCAATGTGACTCTGTCCTATTCGGCTAGAGGCTTGGTGGTGAGTGGCGCGATTGAAAATGTGACTTGTGATGTGGTGGTGGATACGGGCGCTAATTACACATTAATTAGTCAACGGATTCTGGCGGAAATACGGCCTTCACCTAGAGTTCGGCCCGTGGATTGGGTTTTGACCACTGCCACTGGGCAGAAGTCGCCTATATTGGGAGAAGTAGAGGTAGAATTAACCTTGGATGGACGGGGACAAAAAGTCCGGGTACTCGTGGCGGAAATTGTGGATGATTGTGTATTGGGACTGTCGTTTCTCCGGTCGTGGGGAGCTTGCCTGGATCTCAAACGTATGTGTCTCAGGTTGGGGGAGCCATTGACGGGTGATCCCGCGATTGAACATGAACCCGTAAGATTACGAGCCCGGCAAGCTATTGTTCTCGCCCCTAGGAGTGAGTCTATAGTAGAGACGGTAGGTCGGCGGCTCAACTCGGAAGGACTGGTTTGCCCCTCCGAGGGCTCCGAAAGGTGGCCTGTTCTGGTGGCTCGAGCGGTGGTACAGGTCCGCTCTGAGGTCATCCCGGTGCGGGTACTCAATGTCCTGGAGAGGGAGATAACGTTACCGGAAGGGGCCTGGCTAGCGGACCTGGAGCCCGTAGACACCGTCTTGGGAAAGCGAGATGCAAAATCAGAGATTCAAAATCCCGGCGGTGTGCCGGCCCATTTGGAGGCGCTGCTAGCTACAACGACAGAAGGTTTGGAGAAGGCTCAAACTGAGGAGGTACGCGCGCTGTTGGAAACGTTTGCCGATGTATTCTCCAGGGATCCATGGGATATCGGTCGCACGAATTTAGCGCTACATGAAATTGATACCGGTTCTCATCCGCCACTTAAACAGCCTGCCCGACGGTTTCCTTTGGCCAAGGCAACTGAAATGGAAAAGTTAGTAAAGGACATGCTACAGCAGGGCGTTATTGAGCCGTCGAGTGGTCCGTGGGCATCTCCCGTGGTTTTGGTCAAGAAAAAGGACGGAAGTACAAGATTCTGTGTGGACTACCGCCGTCTTAATGCAGTAACCAAGAAAGATTCTTTCCCGTTGCCGCGAATTGACGACACCCTAGATGCTCTGAGGGGATCGGCTTGGTTTTCTGTTTTGGATCTGTGCTCAGGCTATTGGCAGTGTGCCATGAAGCCTGCCGATAAGGAGAAGACAGCCTTTACAACAGGTCGAGGGTTGTATCAGTGGGTAGTTATGAGTTTCGGTTTGTGCAACGCCGTCGCTACGTTTGAACGCTTAATGAGCGCAGCTTTAGCTGGCTTACAATGGGATACGTGCTTGGTGTACCTCGATGACATCATCGTGCCCAGCCGCACGTTTGAAGAAGGAATTGAGCGACTCGGCTTGGTGTTACAACGGTTGCGCATGGCCGGACTCAAAGCCTCTCCGCGCAAGTGCCGCTTATTTCAGCGCAAAGTGGAATATTTAGGGCATATAGTTTCCGGGGCAGGAATTCACGCTGCGCCCTCGAAAGTAGAGGCTGTAACCGGTTGGCCCGTCCCCAGGACAAAGACGCATGTACGACAGTTCCTAGGACTTTGCTCCTATTATCGGAGATTCGTCCAGGGTTTCGCAGACATTGCGAGGCCCCTGCACCGACTGACGGAAAAAGCTGCTCGTTTTGAATGGACCGAGGAGTGCCAGGCGAGTTTTGATGAACTCAAGCGCAGGTTGAGTACGGCCCCAGTCTTGGCCTACCCGCGAGATGAGGGGGAGTACATCTTGGACTGTGATGCCAGTGCTGTGGGGGTGGGCGCGGTATTGCAACAGAGACAGGATGGATCTGAGAAAGTGATCG
Organism: Phlebotomus papatasi; assembly: GCF_024763615.1. NCBI lineage: Eukaryota > Metazoa > Arthropoda > Insecta > Diptera > Psychodidae > Phlebotomus > Phlebotomus papatasi. The sequence goes on from NW_026604473.1 coordinate 20,503, forward strand.
CCTACTACAGTCAAGCATTGTCAGGGCCGGAGAGAAATTACTGTGCCACTCGTCGGGAACTATTGGCCGTGATTAAGTCCATGACACATTTCCATCATTTCTTATATGGACGACACTTCCTGGTTCGCAGCGATCACGCCGCCTTGAGCTGGTTAGTTTCGATGAAAAACCCGGAAGGTCAGCTGGCAAGATGGATCGAGAAACTCAGTCAATATGACTTCGACTTGAGACACCGAGCGGGGAGGGTGCATAACAATGCCGATGCGCTGTCCAGGAGACCCTGTTCAGAGGGTGAATGTAGTCACTGTGAGAGGGTGGAGGCCCGACAGCTGTTGGAGAATCGTGAACCTTTGCCTGAGTCGGTAGAAAAGGGAATCGCTATAGCTCGGCGTGTTACGATTGAAGACACGATGATTGAGAGCATGGCGGAGGCGACCGAAAAGGACACGGATCTGAAGACGGTGAAACTTTGGGTCGAGAAAGGTGAAAGGCCTCCCTGGGAATTAGTGTCGGCAGGTACTAGTCGAGTGAAAAGGTTTTGGGGTGTATTCGATTCCCTCAGCCTAGATCGGGGAGTGTTAGTGTACCGATGGGAAGAAGGCCGCCCCGGCAATTCTCGGCTTCTATGGGTTCTCCCCCCCTCGTGCATGGTAGAAGTGTTAAGAGAGTTGCACTCCTCAGCGTCAGGGGGCCATTTTGGAATTGCACGTACGTTAGATCGACTTAAGGAAAGATTCTATGTGATCAACGGGCGAGCATCGGTTGAGGGGTTTTGCATGCGATGCGATGTATGCGCCTCTAGAAAGGGTCCGGGGCGTCGGATCCGGGCCCCAATGCAGCCTATGGTCTCGGGAGAGCCTTTTGAGAGATTGGCTACGGATATTTTGGGGCCGTTACCGGTGACAGATAGGGGAAATCGTTACGTAGTTCTGTTCGTGGACTATTTTACCAAGTGGCCCGAGGCAGCGGCCATACCGGATCAGACGGCTCAGACCGTAGCCGACGCTCTCGTAGAGCAAGTAGTGAGTAGATATGGCGTGCCTCGTGAGGTGCATTCGGATCAGGGTCGCAACTACGAGTCCGAGGTGTTTCGGCGTACACTGGACATTCTGGGTGCAGACAAAACCCGGACTACGCCACTGCATCCTCAATCAGATGGAATGGTAGAACGGTTGAACAGAACTTTACTGGACTATCTGTCAAAGCTCGTTAACGATAACCAAACCAATTGGGACGTCTTATTGCCCCTGTTCTTGCTGGCGTATCGCAGTTCTGTTCACAAATCAACGGGTTATTCGCCGGCGCAAATGGTTCTGGGAAGGGACCTGAGACTACCCATAGATCTGCGGTGTGGGAGACCTCCGAACGGGGAGTTAGAGCTGCCATATGTGGAGGGTCTTCGGAAACGCATGCACGAAATACATGAAGAAGCAAGGAAAAGGCTAATAGTCTCGGTGGGAACAGCGAAAGACTATTACGATCGCCATCAGCGGCTATTGTGCTTTGGAGAAGGCCAGGAAGTTTGGCTCTATAACCCTCAAAGGAAAAAGGGGCGTTGTCCCAAGTTACAGAGCGACTGGGAGGGGCCGTATGTGGTCGCTCAAAAATTGAATGACGTGGTTTATAGGGTGCGTAGGGCGGCGAGAGGCCGACCCAGGATCGTTCACGTAAATCGGCTGGCTCCCTATCTTGGGTCTGCAGCTGACCGGGACGGTCAACACTAAGTGAGGGGCTGTGATGTGTCGAAACCCTTAGGGTAAAAAGGGCTTCGGCGCAAATATAGGGGGTATGTGCGCAGGAGCGAACAGAATTTAAATTTAATGAATAATTCGGGCGAACAACTTAAATGCCCGGGCATGACAAGCCTGTACAATGGCCATTGATGGCATGGTTTTTACAGCCAGAGTTCAAGGCTGGAAGTTTCGTTTTCTCCCCATCTGAAAGAGAGAGAGAGAAAGAGATAGAGTGAGTAGTTCACCAGACTTTTTGTTAAATTAAAAAGTGTCTCACTGAAACTCCGGCTGTAGGGTTTGAGAGTGGCTTTGGAAGGCGTCCTTGTGTCTCTCGAGAGCGCTGCTAACGGCCATATTCTCCCCGGCGCCGTGTTTCCTCCCGCCCCTCTGAGTGCGATCCCTGGAAGCGCTTTAACGGCCCTTGTCTCCTTGCAGTGGACGGGCCAGATCCGGCGTACCAGGAGGAATTGTTCCCTCTACCACCTTACCCTCGCGAGTGGCCGGATTCCCTGACCTTCCGGATAGGTCTCACCTCGAGACTCAATTCTCTTAGGGTTATCCGGGAGTCGGTACGGAAGCACCAGGGGAAAACGTCGCTCCCCAGGTGCCAGCATCAGGCCGAGGTGCGCCGCCGGGTAGAAGAGTCGCTCCGGGTGACGGTATCCACGGCACCTTTCACGCAGTCCTTGGCTGCACTGATCTCCTGCGCTAATCCGGGAGTGGTGGCTGCAACTCGGGAGGCAGTGCACACTGTCCTCGCAACGTCAGAAGGGCCTCCAGTGTCACCAATCCGTCCAGCAAAGGGCATATCCCGCCGAGTGGTTCTCCTGGGGGCCAATTCCCAGGAATCGACAGCGAGGCAAACCCACGCTGAGCCTCAGGGAAGACGTCATCGTTACCGGAAGCACCGGAAACACCGTGGGGGGCAGCGGGCTCGCCTGAGGAGACTGAGACGAGCTGCCCTGGAAAGCCAGAGTCGCCAGGAGACGTCTGAGCCTGCCCTCTTGCTTCCTGGGTGCGAGAGATTGTCTCCGGACGTGGAGAAACCCCAATTGGTGGCACCCGTGAAAAGGGTGTGTTTTGCCAGTTCCCGGCGGAAGGTTACCCTGTTGGGGGGAAGAGGGTGAATACCGAGGACGAAAGTTATCGCTACTTACCCACAAAAGCTGCATCAACCCCTGAACTACCCTTTGTTTACTTTCACTGAGGTGAATGACACTTGGAGAAACCTGTTAAAGTTCAAAAGTTCGCAAGAGTGCATGATACCCAAGTAACATTTTTTACCCATTTATTTGTGAATCTAAATTTTATAGTGAATTATAATTGGTGAAGGAAAAATCTGGTGTTTTCTTGCATTTTGGGCCTGGAATTGCTCCGCTTCCACTTCCATCCTTGAGAAAATCTCTAACAATATTAATTGATTGTTAGAATTATTTGAAGTATTCTAATGTGATTTTCATTGAGAAATTTTAAGAATTGCGGTTTCTAGAGCAGATTTTGGCATTTTTAAAAAATTAAAAAAAAACTCCCAAGGGTGGGATCATAATGATTTTTAATGGGAAGTTTTCCAAGAAAAAATTCAACTAAAGATATTAATTGATTGTTAGAATTATTTGAAGTATTCTAATGTGATTTTCATTGAGAAATTTTAAGAATTGCGGTTTCTAGAGCAGATTTTGGCATTTTTAAAAAATTAAAAAAAAACTCCCAAGGGTGGGATCATGATGATTTTTAATGGGAATTTTTCCAAGAAAAAATTCAACTAAAGATATTAATTGATTGTTAGAATTATTTGAAGTATTCTAATGTGATTTTCATTGAGAAATTTTAAGAATTGCGGTTTCTAGAGCAGATTTTGGCATTTTTAAAAAATTAAAAAAAAACTCCCAAGGGTGGGATCATGATGATTTTTAATGGGAATTTTTCCAAGAAAAAATTCAACTAAAGATATTAATTGATTGTTAGAATTATTTGAAGTATTCTAATGTGATTTTCATTGAGAAATTTTAAGAATTGCGGTTTCTAGAGCAGATTTTGGCATTTTTAAAAAATTAAAAAAAAACTCCCAAGGGTGGGATCATGATGATTTTTAATGGGAATTTTTCCAAGAAAAAATTCACCTAAAGATATTAATTGATTGTTAGAATTATTTGAAGTATTCTAATGTGATTTTCATTGAGAAATTTTAAGAATTGCGGTTTCTAGAGCAGATTTTGGCATTTTTAAAAAATTAAAAAAAAACTCCCAAGGGTGGGATCATGATGATTTTTAATGGGAATTTTTCCAAGAAAAAATTCAACTAAAGATATTAATTGATTGTTAGAATTATTTGAAGTATTCTAATGTGATTTTCATTGAGAAATTTTAAGAATTGCGGTTTCTAGAGCAGATTTTGGCATTTTTAAAAAATTAAAAAAAAACTCCCAAGGGTGGGATCATGATGATTTTTAATGGGAATTTTTCCAAGAAAAAATTCAACTAAAGATATTAATTGATTGTTAGAATTATTTGAAGTATTCTAATGTGATTTTCATTGAGAAATTTTAAGAATTGCGGTTTCTAGAGCAGATTTTGGCATTTTTAAAAAAATTAAAAAAAAACTCCCAAGGGTGGGATCATGATGATTTTTAATGGGAATTTTTCCAAGAAAAAATTCAACTAAAGATATTAATTGATTGTTAGAATTATTTGAAGTATTCTAATGTGATTTTCATTGAGAAATTTTAAGAATTGCGGTTTCTAGAGCAGATTTTGGCATTTTTAAAAAATTAAAAAAAAACTCCCAGGGGTGGGATCATGATGATTTTTAATGGGAATTTTTCCAAGAAAAAATTCAACTAAAGATATTAATTGATTGTTAGAATTATTTGAAGTATTCTAATGTGATTTTCATTGAGAAATTTTAAGAATTGCGGTTTCTAGAGCAGATTTTGGCATTTTTAAAAAATAAAAAAAAAACTCCCAAGGGTGGGATCATGATGATTTTTAATGGGAATTTTTCCAAGAAAAAATTCACCTAAAGATATTAATTGATTGTTAGAATTATTTGAAGTATTCTAATGTGATTTTCATTGAGAAATTTTAAGAATTGCGGTTTCTAGAGCAGATTTTGGCATTTTTAAAAAATTAAAAAAAAACTCCCAAGGGTGGGATCATGATGATTTTTAATGGGAATTTTCCCAAGAAAAAATTCACCTAAAGATATTAATTGATTGTTAGAATTATTTGAAGTATTCTAATGTGATTTTCATTGAGAAATTTTAAGAATTGCGGTTTCTAGAGCAGATTTTGGCATTTTTAAAAAATTAAAAAAAAACTCCCAAGGGTGGGATCATGATGATTTTTAATGGGAATTTTTCCAAGAAAAAATTCAACTAAAGATATTAATTGATTGTTAGAATTATTTGAAGTATTCTAATGTGATTTTCATTGAGAAATTTTAAGAATTGCGGTTTCTAGAGCAGATTTTGGCATTTTTAAAAAATTAAAAAAAAAACTCCCAAGGGTGGGATCATGATGATTTTTAATGGGAATTTTTCCAAGAAAAAATTCAACTAAAGATATTAATTGATTGTTAGAATTATTTGAAGTATTCTAATGTGATTTTCATTGAGAAATTTTAAGAATTGCGGTTTCTAGAGCAGATTTTGGCATTTTTAAAAAATTAAAAAAAAACTCCCAAGGGTGGGATCATGATGATTTTTAATGGGAATTTTTCCAAGAAAAAATTCAACTAAAGATATTAATTGATTGTTAGAATTATTTGAAGTATTCTAATGTGATTTTCATTGAGAAATTTTAAGAATTGCGGTTTCTAGAGCAGATTTTGGCATTTTTAAAAAATTAAAAAAAAACTCCCAAGGGTGGGATCATGATGATTTTTAATGGGAATTTTTCCAAGAAAAAATTCACCTAAAGATATTAATTGATTGTTAGAATTATTTGAAGTATTCTAATGTGATTTTCATTGAGAAATTTTAAGAATTGCGGTTTCTAGAGCAGATTTTGGCATTTTTAAAAAATTAAAAAAAAACTCCCAAGGGTGGGATCATGATGATTTTTAATGGGAATTTTTCCAAGAAAAAATTCACCTAAAGATATTAATTGATTGTTAGAATTATTTGAAGTATTCTAATGTGATTTTCATTGAGAAATTTTAAGAATTGCGGTTTCTAGAGCAGATTTTGGCATTTTTAAAAAATTAAAAAAAAACTCCCAAGGGTGGGATCATGATGATTTTTAATGGGAATTTTTCCAAGAAAAAATTCAACTAAAGATATTAATTGATTGTTAGAATTATTTGAAGTATTCTAATGTGATTTTCATTGAGAAATTTTAAGAATTGCGGTTTCTAGAGCAGATTTTGGCATTTTTAAAAAATTAAAAAAAAACTCCCAAGGGTGGGATCATGATGATTTTTAATGGGAATTTTTCCAAGAAAAAATTCAACTAAAGATATTAATTGATTGTTAGAATTATTTGAAGTATTCTAATGTGATTTTCATTGAGAAATTTTAAGAATTGCGGTCCCAAGGGTGGGATCATGATGATTTTTAATGGGAATTTTTCCAAGAAAAAATTCAACTAAAGATATTAATTGATTGTTAGAATTATTTGAAGTATTCTAATGTGATTTTCATTGAGAAATTTTAAGAATTGCGGTTTCTAGAGCAGATTTTGGCAAAAAAATTAAAAAAAAACTCCCAAGGGTGGGATCATGATGATTTTTAATGGGAATTTTTCCAAGAAAAAATTCAACTAAAGATATTAATTGATTGTTAGAATTATTTGAAGTATTCTAATGTGATTTTCATTGAGAAATTTTAAGAATTGCGGTTTCTAGAGCAGATTTTGGCATTTTTAAAAAATTAAAAAAAAACTCCCAAGGGTGGGATCATGATGATTTTTAATGGGAATTTTTCCAAGAAAAAATTCAACTAAAGATATTAATTGATTGTTAGAATTATTTGAAGTATTCTAATGTGATTTTCATTGAGAAATTTTAAGAATTGCGGTTTCTAGAGCAGATTTTGGCATTTTTAAAAAATTAAAAAAAAACTCCCAAGGGTGGGATCATGATGATTTTTAATGGGAATTTTTCCAAGAAAAAATTCAACTAAAGATATTAATTGATTGTTAGAATTATTTGAAGTATTCTAATGTGATTTTCATTGAGAAATTTTAAGAATTGCGGTTTCTAGAGCAGATTTTGGCATTTTTAAAAAATTAAAAAAAAACTCCCAAGGGTGGGATCATGATGATTTTTAATGGGAATTTTTCCAAGAAAAAATTCACCTAAAGATATTAATTGATTGTTAGAATTATTTGAAGTATTCTAATGTGATTTTCATTGAGAAATTTTAAGAATTGCGGTTTCTAGAGCAGATTTTGGCATTTTTAAAAAATTAAAAAAAAACTCCCAAGGGTGGGATCATGATGATTTTTAATGGGAATTTTTCCAAGAAAAAATTCACCTAAAAATATTAATTGATTGTTAGAATTATTTGAAGTATTCTAATGTGATTTTCATTGAGAAATTTTAAGAATTGCGGTTTCTAGAGCAGATTTTGGCATTTTTAAAAAATTAAAAAAAAACTCCCAAGGGTGGGATCATGATGATTTTTAATGGGAATTTTTCCAAGAAAAAATTCAACTAAAGATATTAATTGATTGTTAGAATTATTTGAAGTATTCTAATGTGATTTTCATTGAGAAATTTTAAGAATTGCGGTTTCTAGAGCAGATTTTGGCATTTTTAAAAAATTAAAAAAAAACTCCCAAGGGTGGGATCATGATGATTTTTAATGGGAATTTTTCCAAGAAAAAATTCAACTAAAGATATTAATTGATTGTTAGAATTATTTGAAGTATTCTAATGTGATTTTCATTGAGAAATTTTAAGAATTGCGATTTCTAGAGCAGATTTTGGCATTTTTAAAAAATTAAAAAAAACTCCCAAGGGTGGGATCATGATGATTTTTAATGGGAATTTTTCCAAGAAAAAATTCAACTAAAGATATTAATTGATTGTTAGAATTATTTGAAGTATTCTAATGTGATTTTCATTGAGAAATTTTAAGAATTGCGGTTTCTAGAGCAGATTTTGGCATTTTTAAAAAATTAAAAAAAAAACTCCCAAGGGTGGGATCATGATGATTTTTAATGGGAATTTTTCCAAGAAAAAATTCAACTAAAGATATTAATTGATTGTTAGAATTATTTGAAGTATTCTAATGTGATTTTCATTGAGAAATTTTAAGAATTGCGGTTTCTAGAGCAGATTTTGGCATTTTTAAAAAATTAAAAAAAAACTCCCAAGGGTGGGATCATGATGATTTTGAATGGGAATTTTTCCAAGAAAAAATTCAACTAAAGATATTAATTGATTGTTAGAATTATTTGAAGTATTCTAATGTGATTTTCATTGAGAAATTTTAAGAATTGCGGTTTCTAGAGCAGATTTTGGCATTTTTAAAAAATTAAAAAGAAACTCCCAAGGGTGGGATCATGATGATTTTTAATGGGAATTTTTCCAAGAAAAAATTCAACTAAAGATATTAATTGATTGTTAGAATTATTTGAAGTATTCTAATGTGATTTTCATTGAGAAATTTTAAGAATTGCGGTTTCTAGAGCAGATTTTGGCATTTTTAAAAAATTAAAAAAAAACTCCCAAGGGTGGGATCATGATGATTTTTAATGGGAATTTTTCCAAGAAAAAATTCACCTAAAGATATTAATTGATTGTTAGAATTATTTGAAGTATTCTAATGTGATTTTCATTGAGAAATTTTAAGAATTGCGGTTTCTAGAGCAGATTTTGGCATTTTTAAAAAATTAAAAAAAAACTCCCAAGGGTGGGATCATGATGATTTTTAATGGGAATTTTTCCAAGAAAAAATTCACCTAAAGATATTAATTGATTGTTAGAATTATTTGAAGTATTCTAATGTGATTTTCATTGAGAAATTTTAAGAATTGCGGTTTCTAGAGCAGATTTTGGCATTTTTAAAAAATTAAAAAAAAACTCCCAAGGGTGGGATCATGATGATTTTTAATGGGAATTTTTCCAAGAAAAAATTCAACTAAAGATATTAATTGATTGTTAGAATTATTTGAAGTATTCTAATGTGATTTTTATTGAGAAATTTTAAGAATTGCGGTTTCTAGAGCAGATTTTGGCATTTTTAAAAAATTAAAAAGAAACTCCCAAGGGTGGGATCATGATGATTTTTAATGGGAATTTTTCCAAGAAAAAATTCAACTAAAGATATTAATTGATTGTTAGAATTATTTGAAGTATTCTAATGTGATTTTCATTGAGAAATTTTAAGAATTGCGGTTTCTAGAGCAGATTTTGGCATTTTTAAAAAATTAAAAAAAAACTCCCAAGGGTGGGATCATGATGATTTTTAATGGGAATTTTTCCAAGAAAAAATTCACCTAAAGATATTAATTGATTGTTAGAATTATTTGAAGTATTCTAATGTGATTTTCATTGAGAAATTTTAAGAATTGCGGTTTCTAGAGCAGATTTTGGCATTTTTAAAAAATTAAAAAAAAACTCCCAAGGGTGGGATCATGATGATTTTTAATGGGAATTTTTCCAAGAAAAAATTCACCTAAAGATATTAATTGATTGTTAGAATTATTTGAAGTATTCTAATGTGATTTTCATTGAGAAATTTTAAGAATTGCGGTTTCTAGAGCAGATTTTGGCATTTTTAAAAAATTAAAAAAAAACTCCCAAGGGTGGGATCATGATGATTTTTAATGGGAATTTTTCCAAGAAAAAATTCAACTAAAGATATTAATTGATTGTTAGAATTATTTGAAGTATTCTAATGTGATTTTCATTGAGAAATTTTAAGAATTGCGGTTTCTAGAGCAGATTTTGGCATTTTTAAAAAATTAAAAAAAAACTCCCAAGGGTGGGATCATGATGATTTTTAATGGGAATTTTTCCAAGAAAAAATTCAACTAAAGATATTAATTGATTGTTAGAATTATTTGAAGTATTCTAATGTGATTTTCATTGAGAAATTTTAAGAATTGCGGTTTCTAGAGCAGATTTTGGCATTTTTAAAAAAATTAAAAAAAAACTCCCAAGGGTGGGATCATGATGATTTTTAATGGGAATTTTTCCAAGAAAAAATTCAACTAAAGATATTAATTGATTGTTAGAATTATTTGAAGTATTCTAATGTGATTTTCATTGAGAAATTTTAAGAATTGCGGTTTCTAGAGCAGATTTTGGCATTTTTAAAAAATTAAAAAAAAACTCCCAAGGGTGGGATCATGATGATTTTTAATGGGAATTTTTCCAAGAAAAAATTCAACTAAAGATATTAATTGATTGTTAGAATTATTTGAAGTATTCTAATGTGATTTTCATTGAGAAATTTTAAGAATTGCGGTTTCTAGAGCAGATTTTGGCATTTTTAAAAAATTAAAAAAAAACTCCCAAGGGTGGGATCATAATGATTTTTAATGGGAATTTTTCCAAGAAAAAATTCAACTAAAGATATTAATTGATTGTTAGAATTATTTGAAGTATTCTAATGTGATTTTCATTGAGAAATTTTAAGAATTGCGGTTTCTAGAGCAGATTTTGGCATTTTTAAAAAATTAAAAAAAAAACTCCCAAGGGTGGGATCATGATGATTTTTAATGGGAATTTTTCCAAGAAAAAATTCACCTAAAGATATTAATTGATTGTTAGAATTATTTGAAGTATTCTAATGTGATTTTCATTGAGAAATTTTAAGAATTGCGGTTTCTAGAGCAGATTTTGGCATTTTTAAAAAATTAAAAAAAAACTCCCAAGGGTGGGATCATGATGATTTTTAATGGGAATTTTTCCAAGAAAAAATTCAACTAAAGATATTAATTGATTGTTAGAATTATTTGAAGTATTCTAATGTGATTTTCATTGAGAAATTTTAAGAATTGCGGTTTCTAGAGCAGATTTTGGCATTTTTAAAAAATTAAAAAAAAACTCCCAAGGGTGGGATCATGATGATTTTTAATGGGAATTTTTCCAAGAAAAAATTCAACTAAAGATATTAATTGATTGTTAGAATTATTTGAAGTATTCTAATGTGATTTTCATTGAGAAATTTTAAGAATTGCGGTTTCTAGAGCAGATTTTGGCATTTTTAAAAAATTAAAAAAAAACTCCCAAGGGTGGGATCATGATGATTTTTAATGGGAATTTTTCCAAGAAAAAATTCAACTAAAGATATTAATTGATTGTTAGAATTATTTGAAGTATTCTAATGTGATTTTCATTGAGAAATTTTAAGAATTGCGGTTTCTAGAGCAGATTTTGGCATTTTTAAAAAATTAAAAAAAAACTCCCAAGGGTGGGATCATGATGATTTTTAATGGGAATTTTTCCAAGAAAAAATTCAACTAAAGATATTAATTGATTGTTAGAATTATTTGAAGTATTCTAATGTGATTTTCATTGAGAAATTTTAAGAATTGCGGTTTCTAGAGCAGATTTTGGCATTTTTAAAAAATTAAAAAAAAAACTCCCAAGGGTGGGATCATGATGATTTTTAATGGGAATTTTTCCAAGAAAAAATTCACCTAAAGATATTAATTGATTGTTAGAATTATTTGAAGTATTCTAATGTGATTTTCATTGAGAAATTTTAAGAATTGCGGTTTCTAGAGCAGATTTTGGCATTTTTAAAAAATTAAAAAAAAACTCCCAAGGGTGGGATCATGATGATTTTTAATGGGAATTTTTCCAAGAAAAAATTCAACTAAAGATATTAATTGATTGTTAGAATTATTTGAAGTATTCTAATGTGATTTTCATTGAGAAATTTTAAGAATTGCGGTTTCTAGAGCAGATTTTGGCATTTTTAAAAAATTAAAAAAAAACTCCCAAGGGTGGGATCATGATGATTTTTAATGGGAATTTTTCCAAGAAAAAATTCAACTAAAGATATTAATTGATTGTTAGAATTATTTGAAGTATTCTAATGTGATTTTCATTGAGAAATTTTAAGAATTGCGGTTTCTAGAGCAGATTTTGGCATTTTTAAAAAAATTAAAAAAAAAACTCCCAAGGGTGGGATCATGATGATTTTTAATGGGAATTTTTCCAAGAAAAAATTCAACTAAAGATATTAATTGATTGTTAGAATTATTTGAAGTATTCTAATGTGATTTTCATTGAGAAATTTTAAGAATTGCGGTTTCTAGAGCAGATTTTGGCATTTTTAAAAAATTAAAAAAAAAACTCCCAAGGGTGGGATCATGATGATTTTTAATGGGAATTTTTCCAAGAAAAAATTCAACTAAAGATATTAATTGATTGTTAGAATTATTTGAAGTATTCTAATGTGATTTTCATTGAGAAATTTTAAGAATTGCGGTTTCTAGAGCAGATTTTGGCATTTTTAAAAAATTAAAAAAAAACTCCCAAGGGTGGGATCATGATGATTTTTAATGGAATTTTTCCAAGAAAAAATTCACCTAAAGATATTAATTGATTGTTAGAATTATTTGAAGTATTCTAATGTGATTTTCATTGAGAAATTTTAAGAATTGCGGTTTCTAGAGCAGATTTTGGCATTTTTAAAAAATTAAAAAAAAACTCCCAAGGGTGGGATCATGATGATTTTTAATGGGAATTTTTCCAAGAAAAAATTCAACTAAAGATATTAATTGATTGTTAGAATTATTTGAAGTATTCTAATGTGATTTTCATTGAGAAATTTTAAGAATTGCGGTTTCTAGAGCAGATTTTGGCATTTTTAAAAAATTAAAAAAAAACTCCCAAGGGTGGGATCATGATGATTTTTAATGGGAATTTTTCCAAGAAAAAATTCAACTAAAGATATTAATTGATTGTTAGAATTATTTGAAGTATTCTAATGTGATTTTCATTGAGAAATTTTAAGAATTGCGGTTTCTAGAGCAGATTT
>NW_026604474.1:0-33000 GCF_024763615.1 Phlebotomus papatasi
GGCTTCTCGCCGAATTCTTGCACCTTGTTCTGAGTTTCCTTCATTAAGGAGTTTTCATCGTCATGGTGTCGGAAGACCTTTTTTTCACTGGGGTGGCCAAGTTATTTTGGGCTGTCTGGCCCTTGTTCCTGAGATTTGTTTTCCACCAAATTCTCCAGTATTTCTCATGACCGTGTCACATATAAGATTAATATTAAGATTAATACTTTCTGAACTGCGAGAATGGCAAAAAAAGATAGCAATTGTTTTATCTTGCCTCTCTCTCGCATTTCCCCTCTGCGTACAAAGTTGGCAGCACTACATAGCTCGAAAACTGACCGAATCACAGTTTGCACGTGTAGGTTTTTTTCTCCAAGTAATCTGTCAAGCAAAAATGGTAAAAGTAGCGTGGACTATTGAAATGGAGAAGATGGTGATTGAAGAATTCCGCAACAGTCCACATCTGTGGAACTGCAAATCCAAGGGAAAAAAGAATTTAAACCTAGCCAGAAAAGAACTGGAGAGAATATCAAAAATTTTAGTGACAAATTTCCCTAAATATAGCAGTGTCTGTTCAAGTGGAGGTACACAGAGAGAAAAAATGTCTGATTTTTTACACATATGACTCTCTGATTTTTTGAATATAAATATTTTAAAAAATAATATATTTATGTTAGTTTTACAATACAGATGTCTGATTTACACAACAAAAATCTATTATATGGACGAGTCCATTTCAACATCTTCGGATCGTGGCTTAGTGCACAGAGAGAATGCGCCACGCGAGGATAATTGTTGCGCGTCTCTTTTACTCTCACGCTGTAAGTCACTATCACTCTCTGTCTTTCACAATGGAAGAGCATGGTGAGAGGGGAATAGTGAGAGCAGTGAGAGTTAGAGAGAGTCCTTTTCTAATTGCGCAATTAGTTCGCTTGGATTTTTCTTGAGTGTCAGACGCGTGCGTGTATCCTCTGCTAAAATATTTAATTAATTTTCAAGTGGTTTTGTTTCAAGTGGTTCTCCAGTGACTGGTAAGTGAATTTTCTCTATTTCTAAGAATGCAGTGAGTGGAATTTGCCAAAAATTTGCCCAGAAATCAATAGAATTTTGCAATATTTTTTTTGCGTTTATCGGGGCCTCCGCAGAGGCAAAGTGACGCGTTTGCTTCTCGAACATTCCACGCAAATTTCCCAAGCTCACGCATTTTAGAGCATAATTAAAGAATTTTTTTATTCTAGCATTTCTTTTAAATAAATATTTTAATATTTTTTCACCGAGTAGGGGTAATTTTGTGTGTGGAAATTTGAAATATTGCTGAATAATTCCTTTGCGTTTATCGGGGCCTCCGCAGAGGTGCTTCTCGAACATTCCATGCAATTGTGCCATGCTCACGCATATTAGAACATCATTTAAGAATTTTCTACTCTCTCATTTCTTTTAAATAAATATTTTAATATTTTTTTTCCGGAATAGTGTCATTTTTTGTGTGGAAATTTGGAATATTGCTAAATAATTCCTTTGTGTTTAACGGGGCCTCCGCAGAGGCTTAGAGACACGTTTGCTTCTCGAACACTCCATGCAATTGTGCCATGCTCACGCTAAATTTGATTAAAGGCACGATAAATGTAAATTTGAAATCATCTAATAAGCGAGCTGTAAAAACTCAAATTTGGTCAGCAATCAATTTATTTATAATAAATAATTTATATAATATAATATGTAATGTCAAGGAGTTTGGCTCACCTGTGTGGATGGTCTCTGGTTAATCTCGTCCCTCTGGATAGGCTGAGGGGGTTCTGTCACCTGTGTGGATGGTCTCTGGTTAATCTCGTCCCTCTGGATAGGCTGAGGGGGTTCTGTCACCTGTGTGGATGGTCTCTGGTTAACCTCGTCCCTCTGGATAGGCTGAGGGGGTTCTGTCACCTGTGTGGATGGTCTCTGGTTAATCTCGTCCCTCTGGATAGGCTGAGGGGGTTCTGTCACCTGTGTGGATGGTCTCTGGTTAATCTCGTCCCTCTGGATAGGCTGAGGGGGTTCTGTCACCTGTGTGGATGGTCTCTGGTTAACCTCGTCCCTCTGGATAGGCTGAGGGGGTTCTGTCACCTGTGTGGATGGTCTCTGGTTAATCTCGTCCCTCTGGATAGGCTGAGGGGGTTCTGTCACCTGTGTGGATGGTCTCTGGTTAACCTCGTCCCTCTGGATAGGCTGAGGGGGTTCTGTCACCTGTGTGGATGGTCTATCCGGAGAGGAGGACCCCAAAAAAATGTCAACGAAAGGATTCTCAACTCTCCTGAGCAGTTCCTTCGATCACTGAGGTAATTTCTGCCTTCGACCACTGGGTGAATTCAGCCTAATCAATGCTGGATCAAGGAAGTGATCCTGCTGAACACTGAATCACCTTTTTTCACTACCACGCGGAATGGAAAATCACCACGTGGTCACCTCACTGATCGGTTTTGATGCAATTGGGATAAAATCCACAGGGATTGATCACTAAATTTTGTCTGATATAGTCAATTGTCCTAATAACTTGGTGGAAAACAACTTTGGGTAAGAAAAAATCACAAATAGAAACTAATTTCTTCACTGAAGCTTGGAAAACGTTTAGATTGCACCAATGCTTGATCTCGAATGACCTCTAAAGTCTTAAAAAACTGGCCACTGCAGCGGTAAAAACTCTCTCACTCTCCGTACACATACTATGCATCAGTGTGTGTGTATTGCTAAAAAATCCCATCAACTCTTTCCCCTTTTGCTCTCTTTGCTGTTATCATTCAACGGTAAAAGATGGATTTTAGAGAGTGACAAAGCGTGCTCTTTAGGTGGTTGGAAAATTATGCGTTAACATGTAACATAATTAACTAATTTTTTAATTTAATTTATTTAAATATAAATTATTTATTTATTTTAATTATTTTTATTTAATTTAAATTATTTAAATATTAATTTAATTTATTAATTTAATATTAAAAAATAATACAAAATAACAATAATTTATAATAAATAAGTAAGAAAATAAAAGTGGTCAGAAAAATGTGAAAAGTAAACAGGAAATTATTTAAAATTAACATTAAAAGAATAAAATGGAGCAGTAAAAATATCTAATTTGGTCTATGCAAATTTAAACTAGCCAAAAAACAAAGCAATAAGAAGACACCATTAAATGTTTCAAATGAACAAAAAAATCATTTTGGTCAGTGAATATGTAAAATGTTGTCATTACAAATTTAAATTCGTCTGCAAATGTAGGATTTTCCTGATAGAAAAACTAGTAATCAACTTAAATTCAATTTTAAATTTCAAGCAAGTTGTCATGAAAATTTCATGAGTTTTTTTTTTAATCTTAAATCATTTTCAATCAGCAAAAAATACACTCCTGTTATATTGAAAATTTTATATAAATTTAATAATAAATCATAAAAATTTAGATTTTCATGTTTTACTCATTTCATCTGAATATTAACGAACAATTTAAAATTGGGTTTTTGTTTCGTGAAAGTTGTAGTTCTATGTAAAATTGCTGACTGATTTTTCATTGATTTTAAAATTGAATATAATTTTTAATTCTCAGTTTTAGTTTTGACCACATTTTTAATTGCTTACTTTTATTTTTCAATTGTTGTTTTTCATTTTTCACTGACCACCTTTTTTTTAAATTTTTAATTAAGAGAATTCTATATTTTATTTTTACTTTTAATTTTTTGCTGATCATTTCGATTTTTTACTGATCAGATTAATGTGTTAGCTGACAATTTTGAATAAATTTCTGCTCATTTTGTTTTTGCTCGCTTAAAATCTTTATTTTCAGTCTCTATTATCTCGAAATTTATACTGTAATTTATTTCTCTATATTAATTTGTAGTATAAAATATTGAGATTTTTCTATTTTTAAGTCAATATATAAGCACTAAGATAAAGCTTTATTTGCGATATTTATGTAAATACGTGCAGCGAGTAGAGGATGCCAATTTTAGTGTCCTTTTTCAGAACTATATTAGGTGAATTTCATAAGAATTCTTTATTAATTAATTTTAAAACATTTTTTTTACAAAGTTTTACACACTTGTAAGTGCTTTTCCGTAATAATAACTAATCAGTAGTAATAATTTTACTAGACCAAACATAAATTACACCAAGAATGCTAATTTCTGTAAAACTGTCAAACAAGTCAAACATTTATATTTATTTTTTTCCAAAAATCCGTCATATAGAGTAGAAACTACATACTCATATGATAATATTAATGTTCTTTAAGTCATCATATCCACACTAACAAGTAGAATTTTATCCAACGGTTCTCTGAATATCACGTTCCGAAAGCTTAGATCGAAACACATGTAAACTCCTTAAGGCTTCTACACATTAGGAGCAATTTTCGTCAAAAAACTGCTTTTTTTAAGGAAATTGCCTGCAGTACTGTAGGTGGAAACGTCAAAATTCTGTCAAAAATGCATTTCTTGATGAAAATTGATGCCAATGTATACAGGCCTTTATGGCGTCTACATACTAGTAGAAATTTCTTTAAAAAATGCCTTTTTAAAGAAAATTTCCCCTATCCTTGTAGGCAGAAACCTCAGAATTTTTTAAAAAAGTAATTTTTGACGAAAACTGCTTCTAGTATGTAGACACCATTAGTACACATGTATTCAGAGCACATTTTGTTCCCATTTTTTTTTGTATTGTTAAAGATCTTTAGTGTTGCAACGAAAGTCCGCAACTCCGTTAGAAATAAGCGGTTGAAAATGAATGAAAGTTTTACAACGAAAATGAATAAACTTTTCATTTTGAAGATCATATTAATTACTTGTACTTGATTTAAAACGGTTTTTAAATATTTTATTTGGCAAATTACAATGAAAATCTATAAACTCCAAAGCGTCTTCAAAAAATATGTTCTTCAGACGAATGCTTTTTCTTTCTTTAGCCCCCGAAGCAAACTTTAAAATGAGTGAATCTGAAGAGGGAAATACAAATTTTCCAAATGAGGTAATTTTTTTTAGTGTTAGAAATTATTATGTTTTACTTATCTGAATTTTTAAAATAATTATGATTAGGGTAGAGTAAGTACTTTTGGCCACTTTAAGGTTTCATGTGCTTGTAATTTTTATAATCTTTAATTAAAGAAAATGAAATTTTGTACAAAGATACCTTAAAGCCGTTTCTTCCTAATAATCCAAGAGAATTCCCAATTTTTTTTTGGATATTTTTAGTGAAAAAAGCATTTTATGCAACTATGCGTGTTTCAGTACTTTTGGCCACTTTGTAAGCACTTTTGGCCATTGTGTGTAAGCACTTTTGGCCATTGTGTGTAAGCACTTTTGGCCACTTGTTTCCAATAGAATTTTAATGAAATAACAGGAGAAAGGGACAGATAATCCTAACCGGCTTATGTAGGTGAGATTCTTAACGTGAACTAACTCGGAGTGCATGCAAATTCGATTTAGAGCTGAAGTTGGGAGACGCCATTCAGTTATCTTGAATAAATTTCGTGAAATTATACAAATTTTGTATTTAAACCAAAATATCAAGGATTTGGATGAACTGACAGAAAAGTGATATATGGGTGAAATGTAGACCAGAATGTTCTCTTATAATTTTCCCATAGAACATGATCTCATCGATTACTCAGAAGCCAAGATAAGCGAGGTATTTTGTATCTTAACTCGTTTTTTCATCCAGAGTGCCCCAAGTAGTCATTTGTTGAACTTCAACTATATCAAGGAATTGTTGTATTTTGTGGGACTTTCCATTTAAAACCCTATTTTAAGTGTCTTAGTGGAGTAGAGGCAGTCAAATTGGCATCTGAGTGAATTCAAAGCGTTATTATGGGAAAAATCAATTTTTTCACACTTAAACGGCAAAATCGGAGTGATAGCGTAGTCTGAGTGGAAAATGATGTATGGACGAAATGTAGAGACAAATGTGCTCTACAATTATGTCGAAGTAATCATCAAAATCGGTTTAGCGACAGTCGAGATAATTGAGGTTATGTGATATTGAAATTGGTTTTTCGACTGTGGCGCCCCTGGTGTTGGTCCCACGAAGTTCAAATATTCTAGAAAGTTGTAGCATTTGGTGAGATCTTTCGTTTAAGCCCTCGTTCATCAAAATCGGTCACATAGAACCGGAGATATGATTTTTTGAATTTTGTGAACTTTGACCCCTCATATCTCCGGTTCTATTGAAACCACAGCGCACATACGCACCATTTTGGAAACATCCTAGACTGGACTACAACATACTAAAATTTCATTAACTTGCACAATGCCGTTTTTGAGAAAAGTGACTTTGAATTTCGATGAACTTTGACGCTATCACAGCGCCACCCGTGGTGACTTTTTGAACTTCCATCTGAAAGTGCTCATCGAGACGAAACCAAAAAGGTAAAATTTAGGCCGCTATGTTAATTAGAACCGGAGATAGAGGCCGGTCAATGTTCGAACTTTGACCCCTTATAGCTCGGGTCAGGGGTTATGGATCGACTTAAGGTTTTTTTTGTTTGATAGGTATAATCAACGGCTACAACATACTAAATTTTCAGCCCGATTGCATAAGGAATTTTTGAGTTATTTAACTTATAAGATTTAAAAAATTTCTTTTTAATAATAGCGCCCCTAGCGGTGGTTTTATGAACTTGCGATGTTAGAAGGGGAAGTGGAATTTCACGAGAGCTTTCCAAAAAGCCCTCACTTTTTAAATTCTGATAATTAGAACCGGAGTTATGGCCATTTTAAGAAATTTTTTTTGGACCCTTATAGCTCGGGTCAGGGGGGTCGGGGGACCTTAAGTTTAGTATTGATGGAAAGCTCTAAGGCCCAGCTATAACATACTAAAATTTGAGCCCGCTCGATGCCATAGGGGCGGAGCTATTGAGAAAACAAAAAAAGGGGGGTCTTCAAAATGTCGGAAGGAGGGGTGAGGGGTGGGGGATCAATGCACCAAGTTGCAATTTTCATACGATATTTAACCTTTGCCGAAAACCGCAAGTCGATATCTTTTTTAGTTTAGGAGCTATTAAGCTCCAAAGAGCGGCCGGCCGGCCGGCCGGGAACGTAACTTAGCCCCCCATATATTCGTGATCAGGAAGTGGCGAAACACATTTTGGCCAAGTTTGAGCGCGATCGGAGGACATGAAATTTTGTTAGGATTATAGTAGGTGAGATTGTTAAGAATCTCACCTAATAGTTCTCAAAAACTTTCACAAATACGCAGCACAAGTCCTATTCTTATTTAACACGAATTTTATTGGATTATTAGAGTATTTTAAACGAATTTTTTGCACATTTTCTTTTTGATGCAAAAATCAGTCAAAAGTCACGATTGTTTTTACTGAAATCCGCGAGGTGTGCCACTTGTAAAATGCATGGGAATATGAATGGCCAAAAGTACTTACACTGCCGAAAAAAGTAAGCTCTTTTAGCCACATCCGATTTTCATTTAATTTGTTAGAAAACCTTATTAAAGATGATTTCACAATCAAATTTAGTTAATTAAGAAATAGACTTTCATTGAATAATATCAAATATTTTCATTAAAAGTATGAAATAATGCAAAACATTTTCTCTGAACATTAACACGTTTCTTAAGAATCCCATGATTTTTTTGTGATTGTTTACCTTGTCGAGAATTTCTTTCAATAATTTAGAATTAATCAAGTCGATACAAAATCAAATATGGTTTTCTGATTTGTTAGATTAAAGGTCACGAAATAAGACGCGTTTTCCTGTTCTAAATAAACTCATAATTGCCTTAAAATGCGATTTTACTTTAGGTGGCCAAAAGTGATTACATGGCCAAAAGGGCTGACTCTACCCTATCATGATGTAAAGATAAATAATATCCTAAATTATAAAAGTCTTATAAGTTTATCTTTATATTAGATAGTGTAATTATAAATTAATAAGTAAAAAAAATCAAATTTGAGCAATACTTAGAACTCTAAAAAAGGCAATGGAATCAACATATAGATTTTGACAAAGTAATACTTTTTTTCATTTTAGTTGTAAATTTTTCAAATTATAATTATATATAAATTAGTCTATTTCTTTAAAGATGGAGAATGTTTTTTTATTAATCAAGATTTAAAAAAGAGAATAAGTTTTGTTCGATTTTTTTACTCTGTTTGTTTTATAAGTTGCTCTTATGTTTATGTTTTTCACTTTGTTTTTCAAGTATCCTGATGCTTTTAAACAGAAATATTTGGACTCAGCAGAAGGGAGACTGATTTGGAGTTTGTATGAGAAACAAAAAAAAACTGACCTACAAAACCCGAAAGCGTTTGGTGAAAATAATAATTCAGGAGGAGTATGATCTTTGGGTGAAGAGGGGTCGAGTAGGATTCTTCACTATTCCTACGGAAGCATTTCTAAAAATATCAAGAGACATTTGTGAAGTTTTTGAGAGCGAGAAAGTGCCTGAGTTGTATTATACACCATACAATAGGCAGTCCAAGTAAGATAGCAGATTATTAGTAATATTGTTAACTGAAATCAGAGAGATCGAGGTTTATGTGGTGCAAACACCACATAAGCCTACACAGTAAAAAAGAGATGAAATTGGCTAGTTGAATTCTATTAGTTGAATTGAACTACCCACCCGGCAAATTCTGCAGAATTCTGCAGAAATTCGTCAGATTTGAATTACTAACTGCCGAAAAATCAGCAGAATTTCTATAGAAAATTTTAAAATTATCGGCAGAATTTCTTTAGAGTATTTAGATGATTTCTACATTTCTTCTACCCTTTCTAATGTTTCTAAACATTATTTTAACTACATAAAAATATGTATTTCAATTTATTTAAAATTCAGTTTTTATTCAACAATTTTACGTGAATACTCTCTTTTTTTACAATATTATTATAATGTTATAATACAATATTATTAAATCAGCCATAATAGAAAATACGAAGGGGAAGGAAATGGTTAGAAAACACGAAAGAAATTCGCGATGCTCACGAAATCGCACGACTATCCCGAAGCCACACGAAGTATCCGATTGAATGACAAGAAACGTTAAAATTTTAAAAGTGCAGAATTGCAGATCGAAGTTTTGCTGGGTAGTTGAAATTTCGAATAACAAACACTGAAAAAATAAATTTTCAATTGAAAGGGAATCGTTTAAATTGCAGAACTGGTAAAATTAAACCTTCGGTAATAGCCCACATGCAATAAATAGTAGTAATAATTACTATAATAGTAATAATTTGATGCAACAAAATGGCATAAACTTCATTGAACATCTGATTGAATATTGCTACGATTATCGCGTGTAATGGGAGAGCATCGGTAATTGTAGTTGTATAGAATTTCCATTGATTGGAGATCTCTTAAAAATAAGAGACAAAAGACGGTTGGATTTTGAACATGCATGGAGGGAGAGAGAAAGAGGAAAAAGTGGTGAATGAGATCAGTTGGAAAGAAAGTAGGGGAATGAGGGGAACGAGTATGGGCATTACGTAAGAAGACTTGAAAATCAAAGAGACGTGAGGAGAAGTGTATTAAATTTATTTGTGTAATTATTATAAAAATATTAACTTTAAAATACAGAAAAACGACAGTGACGTAGAGTTAAACTGTGTTCAGTCTAGTAGTGGAGAAATTGGTGGAAATAAATAATTGGTGAAGGTGAAAATTGTGTTTCACTGCCTCAGTGGATTTGGAGAAGGGCATTTGGCGGTCATCGAGGAAACGTCTTCTGGAAAATCCAGCCGCCTACGTTCCGGATCACTGTTGAAGACATTTAATAAAGGAATATATATTTCCAGGTACGTGAATATCACAAACGGTAGAAGGAAGCCCAAGAAACACACAGTCCCTGACAGATTTATAACACCACAATATATTTATAGGTAAACTGGGCCCTTATTCTGCTGTGAAACGCAGATTTATCACTAATTTCGTGATAGTGCTTGTGTGTGTGAGGCTGGCTTCGGCCCACATTAAATGAAATTGTGAACAAAATAATCACAGTAAGGGCAGAATCACATTGACAGTAAAATGCTCACCGTCACCGTCAAAGCCCTCACCGTATTTCGTTGATTTACGCATTTTCTTTGTAATTTTTACGCAAATTCTCAATTACCGTGTTACATTATCTCATACTCGGTGGCACTAGGCGAAAATAATATAAGAAAATTGAAGAAATAAAACGAAAATGCGATAAACGGTGAGCAAAAAAACTGTAGCAAAAAATCCTACAGTTTTTTGTTTGCTTACCGTTTATCGTATTTTCGCTTTATTTATTCAATTTTCTTATACTATTATCACCTAGGGCCACCGAGTATGAGACAAGGTAATATCGTAATGGAAAATTTGCGTAAAAATTACAATGAAAATGCGTAAATCAACGAAATACGGTGAGGGCTTTGACGGTGACGGTGAGCATTTTACTATCAATGTGATTCTGCCCTAAAGCACACAAACACCTTTCACGAGACTAAAATTGTTGTCCTTTGACTTACCAACTAAGAAAATTCGCGAAAAACTCTGGAAAAATCCGTCAACTACATTTAACTCCACTGCAGTTGTCAATCTTGAGCACACTCTTGCTTTCGCTCGCACTCTCTCATTCGCTCTTTGGCTGCGTGATGAAATTTCAAAATAATTACCGTTGGACATTCTATTTCATAAATTTAGCCAATTTTAATAAGTTTTCTTGCAACTACTGTGCCAAGCAAGAAAATTCAAATTTTCAATGATTTTCTCTTTTAATCTATAGTTTTCACTATGTGTTTCTGTAAAACCTCGAGAAATCACAGGCAAGGGGGAAATATTAAGTTGGAAATGGTGTACAAATTTTGAAAGTAATTCATATAAATTATGAATTGTCGCAAATATTCAGAATTGGTATATCAGAATTGGTATTCATAAATTTAGCAGTAATTTTTTCACAGCATGAAACTTATGCTCTTGAGTATGTCGCTGGAAAAAAAGAAGAAAAAACACGGAATTGTAGAACGAAGTTTTGATGGGTATTGTTTATGAGTGATTGGTCTGAAATTTCGTAGATTTTGTGAAAGAAAATTTGTTTTCCCGGAGTTAGTAGTCAGATCGAAGCATCTACCGTCGCCACCATCGCAAAAGTTAATAATTACAAAGTCACCCATCCGGCAAATTTTGCTGAATTCTGTAGAATTTACTCTAAGATGGTTCCGATCATTGCATTGTATGAAAATACAATATTATAAATTTTCGCCACTTTCCACAAGGTATTGTTCTGTTAAAATAAGCTTGGCTTATTTTCTTTGAAATTATTTATCAACTTGGTGGAATTAACCATAATTTTCATAGTTTATATTTTAGATAAAAAATGAACACGGATTTGCCCTTTGACTCCTTCTCCTTTATTTACAAAACAACAATGTTTTTTACAAAACATATTGTCACAAATTAGGACTTTTCTTTGAACATACATTAACGTTGAAATCGAAACATAACTACTAATAGGGAACTTATATGGAAAATTGGAAAACTTGGGAATTATATATTTCTTAAAATT
Source organism: Phlebotomus papatasi (assembly GCF_024763615.1). Classification (NCBI taxonomy): domain Eukaryota; kingdom Metazoa; phylum Arthropoda; class Insecta; order Diptera; family Psychodidae; genus Phlebotomus; species Phlebotomus papatasi. The sequence continues at coordinate 11,477 of NW_026604474.1, forward strand.
AATAGAAAGAATATTAATAACTATTTCTTTGCGTTAAACAGCAATTTTCCACCTCAAATGCATTTAATTTTTCATCTCGGGACCTCCAGGAGCTCGCGAGATAAAATTTGCGTGATTTTTAAAATAACAGCCATTTTCACGATTTTTCCTCACTACTACACATGTTATGTCGCTGAAAGCGCCAAATCTCCACGCACACAGAGCCAAAGCTCTGTGTATGATGTGTATTTGCATCACGCAAAATCGTGATTTTTAGGCGTGATAAGCTCCGTTTCAACAGCAGAATAGGCCCACTGGGCAGGAAGAAGAGGGTATTAGATATCACAGAATCCTATCACAGAGAAATTATTGTTTACCACAGGTAATTCTCCACATCAGTGGTCCTACATTCCGGATCACTGTTGAAGACATTTAATAAAGGAATATATATTTCCAGGTACGTGAATATCACAAACGGTAGAAGGAAGCCCAAGAAACACACAGTCCCTGACAGATTTATAACACCACAATATATTTATAGGTAAACTGGGCAGGAAGAAGAGGGTATTAGATATCACAGAATCCTATCACAGAGAAATTATTGTTTACCACAGGTAATTCTCCACATCAGTGGTCCTACATTCCGGATCACTGTTGAAGACATTTAATAAAGGAATATATATTTCCAGGTACGTGAATATCACAAACGGTAGAAGGAAGCCCAAGAAACACACAGTCCCTGACAGATTTATAACACCACAATATATTTATAGGTAAACTGGGCAGGAAGAAGAGGGTATTAGATATCACAGAATCCTATCACAGAGAAATTATTGTTTACCACAGGTAATTCTCCACATCAGTGGTCCTTCGAAGGAAAAGAGACCCCAACGAGGAGGCTTCAGTCACACGGCATCAGCCACGAGAACCTCGCAGTTTCGCCTGTTGACATTCGCACTCTGAAGACAATTGCCTTGTAGAAAAATCTTGGATATCTGCAGAAAATCTTTGGCCATTCACTGGGTATCCAGCAGAATTGAAAAGGAACTCCACGAAGAAGAGGACAAAGAAGCAGCTCCAAAGATGGCGAATATCAAGAGTCGAAGCGCATACAAAGGGCAACTTACCAGTGTAAAGACAGCCATATCCCGCTACCATGAAGATGAAAGTCTGTTGAGTAGAGACGGTGCTCGAGCGTACCTTGAGACGAATTTGGAGATTTGTGACAGAATCAGGGTTCGATACAATAGGGTACAGGATGACATCATTAACCAAGCTGAATCAGAAGAAGAGCGCGAAAGGGAAATTGAGGAGCAAAATAATTTCCTATTGGAAATTGATGAAGCGGAAGAGAAACTGACTGAACTGATTGTCAATATCAAAGTCAATGAATCTGCAAAGAAAGATCTTTTCCATTCAACCGTCATTGAAGATGAACGGATTGACAAACTTCTTGATGGCTTCTCAAAACTCGTAGAGCGTATGGATGGTAGTGAGAATTCCAAGTATTCGAAACTCGAACCAGTGAAAATCCCCACATTCAACGGAGAGCATGCGCAGTGGCGTTCATTCAAAGAGATGTTCATCAATCTGGTGGACAGCAACAAGAAACTGTCAAAGACGCAAAAGCTGCACCATCTCAAGACGAAATTGACCGGAAAGGCCTTTGACGCCATTGATCATCTCGACATGTGTGATGAAAGCTACGACATAGCGTGGGAAACCATCACAAACCGATTTGAGTGCAAGAAAAAGGTCATAAACGGTCACATCGAACGCATCAAGAGCCTACCTACTCTGAAGAATCCTATCGTCGATGATCTCAGGAATATCTACGATGTCTCCACGACGACTATCAACGCAATGGACGCTTTGAAGGTCAACACTCGAGATCCGTGGATCATCTGCGAAGTCCTGAGCAAACTCGATCACGAGACACAGACGCTATGGTCGCAGGAGCAGTCAGACGTGCCAACATGGGACGAGTTTAAGGTATTTCTAAATAAACGTTGTAAAGCTTTAGATTTATGTCCATCCACGTACACTAGTAATGTAAACAGTTCAGGTTCAAAAGTTCAAATTCAGAAACAAAAAATTGTAAAGTCCCTCACGATCTCTAAAGAAAATTCAAGTCAAAAGCATGAGTCATGTATCGTTTGCAAGAAATCCGCACATAAGTTGTGGAAATGCGGTAAATTCAAGTCATTTCCTGCAGCCAAAAGGCTCGAAACTGTTAACAATTTAAATCTTTGCATGAATTGTATATCAGAAAGTAGATCCCAGCATGCTGTAGACAAATGCCCTTATTCTCCTTGCAAGCATTGCAATAAGTCTCATAATTATTGGGTTCACGATGCTCTCTCCAACCCCCCGTCAAAGGTTACTCAAGACAATCCTCAATCAGTTTCCGAGGATCAGAAGAAGCCAGCCGTGCTGAGTAGCTTTCTTCCGTCAAACAAGAGTGCCAATGGTGAGATTCATCGCTCTATTTTGAAGACAGCATGTGTAAGAATTCTGGATTCCCAACAAAATGTCCATGTGTGTCGCGCCCTTTTGGATTTTGGATCCGAGATTTCTGTGATGACAACCGAATTGTGCCAGAGATTGAGATTGAAGTTGCAAAAGTCCCCTTACACTCAAGTTGAAGGATTTCAAGGACAAGTAAGCAGCCTCAAGCATCAAGTGAATGCAATCCTCATCCCTCAGGAAGGAACGCAAATTTCTTTGCAATGTCAGGTTTCACAAAAGATTTCCACCAATTTGCCTACATCTCAGATAAACCCTCGGGATGTAAGGGTTCCCACGGGATTCGTGCTCGCTGACTCAGAGTGGCATGTGTCTAGGCCAATTGACCTACTCATCGGAGCAGCACACGAAGACGAAATTATGCTGGACGAAGTTTACAAAATGGGCCCAGGAATTCCATCACTCAGAAATACCGTCTTCGGTTGGGTAGTTTGCGGAAAATGGCAGCCTAATGGCGCACAATCAGCAGACACTCCCCCCGTTTGCCACACAATATCCCTGAAAACCATCGATGAGACCCTCAGGAAATTCTGGGAACTCGAAGAACTCTCAGAAGAATGTCCACAAACGGTCGAGTATAGGGAAGTGGAAGAATTATATTCAAGTACGAAAAAAAAAAATCGGAAAACGGTCAGTACAATGTTCGTCTACCTTTGAAGGGAAACTTCGGTGAACTCGGATCTAACCGAAAGCGAGCTTCAAGGCAACTGAACTTCCTAGAGAGAAGGCTCTCACAGAATCCTCAACTATACAAGGAGTACTCTAATATCTTTGAAGAGTATCTGAGTTTGGGAATCATAGAGAGAGTGCCTCTGATCGAGCTTCAAGCTAAGTCATATTACATGACACATCACTGTGTTGTTCGAGAAAACGCGTCATCTACCAAAGTCAGGATCGTTTTCAACTGCGGATCTGTTTCTGAGACCGGCATAAGTCTCAACGATGTTATCAAAGTGGGGCCTGTCGTTCAACCGGAGTTGATAGAGATCTTGTGGAGATTTAGACGATTCCCGATTGCACTATCCTGTGACATTGTCAAAATGTATTTGCAGGTACAACTCAATGAGGATCACAGAGATTTGCAACGTTTTCTTTGGCGAACATCACCAAGTGAACCAATCATGGACTACAGGTTCAAGACTTTGTGTTTTTGCAATGCTGCGTCACCCTATCTTGCCACAAAGACGTTGATCAAACTTGCAGAAGATGAAGGAGAAAATTACCCACGAGCAGCAGAAGTTCTTCGGAACAATTTTTACGTGGATGACTGTCTATTGTCAGTGGAGACCACAAAGGAAGCGATCGAGTTGCAGAAAGATCTCATTAGTCTTCTCGGCAAAGCTCAAATGAAGCTATCCAAGTGGCAATCCAACTCTCCGACAGTACTTCAAACATTGCAAGAAGGCAACACAGAGGCAAAGGAAGTCTCAATCTCTGATGGCTGTGTGAAAGCGCTAGGATTGATGTGGAATCCGTCAAACGACACCTTTTCATTTCAAGTCGATACAATGGTCGAGAATTTAGTTCCAACCAAGAGAAATATCCTGAGAGTGGTGGCAAGGATTTATGATCCGCTAGGACTACTAGCCCCCATCACAATCAACGCGAAATTAATCTTGCAGAATCTTTGGAAGAATGAGATTGACTGGGATATCGAGGTTGAGGGAGATATTTTGCGAGAGTGGAAAAAATTTATTGCCTCACTACAACACATTCCGTCTATGAGAATATCTCGATGGACATCGAAAAACGAAAATGTTTGTGAAGAGGAGCTCCACATGTTCTCGGATGCCTCCAACCTAGCCTACGGAGCCGCAGTGTACCATGTCACCAAGGATGTCTCAGGACGAATTTCAAGTCAGATGTTGACGGCGAAGTCGAAAGTTGCGCCAATCAAAACTAAGACAATCCCGAAGCTAGAACTTTGTGCAGCAACACTTGGGGCCAAACTGTTAGCAAAGGTCGCAAAAAGTCTGAAAATCAGCAAGGTTTATTGTTGGGTAGACGCCAAGGTAGTTCTTGCGCAAATTGCATCCGCTTCAAACAAACAAGACGTTTTTACCAAAAATAGAGTGACAACGATCAGAGTGTTGACAGCTGTTGAATGTTGGAGACACGTTCCCACAAAAGAAAACCCGGCAGACCTCATTTCAAGAGGAACCACAGCCATGGAGTTGGAAAACTCATCATTGTATTGGGAAGGCCCACATTGGTTAAAGGAGAGTGATTTAGCTTGGGAAAGCAAGGAAAGTGTTCCACCAGCAGTCGAGGAGTCACAAGACATTTCAGTCGCTACACTCACTGTCAACAAATCAGAAGCATTCATGAGCAGCTTCAGACGATTCACTTCGCGTAGAGGAGTTTGCAAAGAAGTGTTCTCAGATAACGGAAGGAATTTCCTAGGAGCATCACGTGAACTTCAACATCTGTTAGCAGAAGAAGCTCAAACCATTCAAGACCAAACAATCAACCAGAACATTACCTGGCACTTTCAACCGGCTCGTTCTCCGCACTTCAACGGATTAGTCGAAGCAGCAGTGAAGTCAGCAAAGACTCATCTCAAGAAAGTTATTGGCGAGCAACGACTAAATTATGAGGAATTTTATACAATTCTCACACAGGTCGAAGCCGTGTTGAATAGTAGGCCGATCACCATTCTGTCGGACGATCCCAGAGATCCACAACCATTGACTCCGGGTCATTTTTTGCTTTTGGCACCACCGACTCAGTTGCCTGATGAAAATCTTGCATCCGTGAGGATGAACCACTTGACAAGATGGCAATTGTGTCAGCGGATTGTACAAGATTTTGTGAGAAAGTGGAGGCTATCCTACTTGCACACACTTCAAGAGCGTTCGAAATGGCACACGGAGAAAGTGAACCTGAAGGTGGATGATATAGTGATCTTACACGATGCTTCCATAGGAACCACCAAATGGACAACAGGAAGAGTTGTTGGAGTTCATACTGGAGCGGACGGGAAGGTGAGAGTTATTGACATAAAAACCCCGACAGGCACCTATACCAGGTCAGTGACTAAAGTTGCCAAATTTCCAACATGTGAGAGTCACAATCTCCCCCGGGAGCATGTATAGAATTTCCATTCTATACGACCTCTTAACAATAAGAGACAAAAGACGGTTGGATTTTGAACATGCATGGAGGGAGAGAGAAAGAGGAAAAAAGTGGTGAATGAGATCAGCTGGAAAAAAAGTAGGGGAATAAGCGGAAACGAGTATGGGCATTACGTAAGACTTGATTTTGCAAAGAGACGTGGGGAGAGAAAATTAGAAGTTTATTTTGTGAATTATTATAAAAATATTAACTTTAAAATACAGAAAAACGACAGTGACGTAGAGTTAAACTGTGTTCAGTCTAGTAGTGGAGAAATTGGTGTAAATAAAATATTGGTGAAGGTGAAAAGTGTGTTTTCCTGCCGCAGTGGACTTTGTTGAATGGCATTTGGCGGTCATCGAGGAAACGTCTTCTGGAAAATCCAGCCGCCTACGTTCCGGATCACTGTTAAAGACATTTAATAAAGGAATATATATTTCCAGGTAAACTGGGCAGGAAGAAGAGGGTATTAGATATCACAGAATCCTATCACAGAGAAATTATTGTTTACCACAGGTACGTGAATATCACAAACGGTAGAAGGAAGCCCAAGAAACACACAGTCCCTGACAGATTTATAACACCACAATATATTTATAGGTAATTCTTCACATCCAGAGTTTTTGATGAGTATTTGTCCTTAAACATAATTGAAGCAGTCCCATTTGATGAGTTAGATCTCCCGTCATACTATCTTCCACATCACGGTGTGATCCGGGAACAATCAACTTCGACAAAGGTGCGCATTGTGTTCAATGCTAGCTCCAAGTCTCAGAGTGGGCTCAGTCTCAATGACTGTCTCAAGGCAGGCCCTGTTGTCCAACCCACCTTGGTATCAGTCCTCCTCCGGTTTCGTCTTCACAAGTATGCCCTCACATGTGACATCGTCAAGATGTATCTACAGATACTCTTAGTTAGATCCAATGAATCGAGACTATCAGCGATTTGTGTGGCGCAGTAATTCAAACGAACCTTTGAGGGACTTTAGATTCCGAACGGTGTGTTTCGGAGTCGCTCCATCTCCATTCCTGGCAACCAGAGCTCTTAACCAACTGGTAGAGGATGAAGGAGCAAAATTTCCACTGGCAGCTAGGACAATCAAATCCAATTTTTACGTAGATGATTGCCTTGCATCTGTGCCAGAGGAATGTCAATTTTCCGAATTGAGAAATCAGTTGATTCAACTAATGAATCGCGCAGGCATTCAACTTGCCAAATTCAAATCGAATTGTCCAGATGTGTTTGAAGACCGCTGTTTCTCCCAAGAGACACTTCAGTTTGAAGAGCAAACAGTAAAGACGCTTGGCATGATCTGGAACCCCAATGCTGATACATTCCAGTTCAAGGTTGGAGATGATCTTCATCAGACCTCTGCCACAAAGAGAATGATTCTATCCACTCTTGCCAGAATCTTCGATCCCATTGGTTTGATAGGTCCAATAGTGACCACAGCGAAGTTGATACTTCAAGAGGTCTGGGATACTGACTTGACATGGGATGAGGTCATTCCCGATTGTCTTCAATCCAAGTGGAACATTTTTGTTCAGGACTTGCTTTCCATTCAGGAGCTCCGAATTCCAAGATGGGTCTCTACTATTGATTTGCCTTCATCTGTCGAATTACATGCATTCTGCGATGCCAGTTTTTCCGCATACGGGGCTGCAATCTTCTTGGTTTGTGAGGACTCGGATGGCCAACGATCATCCAAACTTCTTATCACGAAATCAAGGATTACTCCATTAAAGTGCAAGAAAACAGGGAAGCCGAACTTGACCATACCCAAGGCCGAACTGTGTGGAGCCATGATGGCAGTTCAATTAATGGATGTAGTGTCTCGATCTTTGGAGATCACCAATCGGCATTTCTGGACAGATGCTTTTATTGTACTTCATCAGATTCATGCTCCGCATGAGAGACGTGAGAAGTTTGTACGGAATAGGATTAGGGACATTTTGAAGCTTTCGAACCCTGATGAGTGGCGCCATGTATCCACAACTGAAAATCCTGCCGATTTGTTATCTCGGAGATCTCCTGCTAAAAAGCTTATCGCATCCGAGTTGTGGTGGGGTGGTCCGACGTTTCTCACTCAGGATTCTGATGATTGGCCTCCACCCTTTAATCCGTCATGCCCCTTTCGTGTTAATGATGTTGGGCGTGGATGTGCAAATGTCGTTACGGAGGCACCTAATTTCGACTCCATCTATGATCAGCTTATGACCAGTGTTGGAAACTACGGGCGCATGGTGCGCATATTGGCTTGGTGTCGCAGAGCTGTCTTGATTTTCAAGTTGAGGGGAAGACGCTCTACTCGGCAATCCATGGTGTCAGTTCCTGTAGGACCTTTAACAGTCAAGGAGTTGCGCTCTTCTGAGAGCCTTCTCATTCATTGGGACCAAGATGAACATTTGGGACACATTATTTCCGCTATTAAAACGGGGAGATTGGATTCGCAACCCAAGTTCAAACACATCCGTAAACTAAGGCCCTTTTTGGATGCGGAGGATAATCTAAGAGTGGGAGGACGACTGCAAAATTCGCATATGGACTACGATGCGCGGCACCCAAGACTGCTTCCTAACGGAAATTTGGCACGTTTGATTGCAAAGCATGCTCATGGATACCTTCTTCACGCTGGACCCCAGCTTCTATTGAATCATCTTCGCCAAAGATTCTGGCCATTGAATGGTCGCAACTTGTGTCGATCTGTGGTTCGTCATTGTATCAGGTGTTTTCGGGTGAATCGCTCGCCTCATGAGCAAGTGTTGGGAGAGCTTCCGGAACACAGGGTAACTGACCTCAGACCATTCAAGGCCACTGGAGTCGACTTTGCGGGTCCACTTCTATTGAAGACTGGAGGACGTAAGGAGTCTACGTGCAAAGCATACATTGCTGTTTTCATTTGTATGTCAACAAAGGCAATTCACCTGGAGCTTGTGAGTTCCTTAAGCACCGAAGCTTTCATTGCCACTTTGAGGAGATTTGTGGCTCGACGCGGTCTGCCATCTCACATATACTCCGACAATGGCACTACGTTCATTGGAGCGGACAGTGAACTTCGAAGAATGTTTTCGGCAACGAGCGCTCAGGAGGAATTCAAGGACTTTCTGTCGACCATGTGTATTCAATGGTGTTTTAATCCTCCAAAAGCACCGCACCATGGAGGACTCTGGGAGGCGGCGGTGAAGTCGTGTAAATTTCACCTCAAACGCGTCTTGGGTCAAACGCCATTGAATTTTGAGGAGATGGCGACTATCTTGGCTCAAGTGGAGGCTGTGCTAAATAGTAGACCATTGGTGCCAGTGTCTACCCATCCAGACGATCCGTCTTGTTTGACACCAGGAAATTTTCTTATTGGCCAGTCGCTTACTCAGCTGCCTGATCCTGATTTGACTCATCTTAATCTGAATAGACTTGATCGTTGGCAGTTGTGTCAGAAAATTCAGCAGGACTTTAGTCGTCGTTGGAAAAGGGAATACTTGAACACTCTTCAAGTGAGAACCAAGTGGTCTAAACCCCATGAGAATATAAAGGTGGGAGATGTGGTTTTATTTGAGGATGATCAATTGCCATCTACTTGTTGGCCGCTTGGAACTGTGGAAGAGGTATTCCCTGGGAGAGATCAAAGAGTGCGTGTGGTATCGGTGAGAACTACCAAAGGATGTTTCAAGCGCCCGATAACCAAGATAGTAAAATTGCCCTTGGAGGACTAGACCTCCTCATGCCGGGGAGTGTTCGCGCGTTTTCAAAATAACTCACGAGAGAATTCAAAAGAGAGCATTTAAAAGTGAGCGAAAGAAGTGCAGGCAACATTCTGTTGTCAAACTACATCATTGAATTGAGAAAAATCATTAAATAACAGAATCTTCCGGTTTTTTTTTTGTGTGATCTCCACTTTTGGCTAGTAATGAGACGAGTGAACATTTCCTTGTGGCAAGTTACAACTAAAATTAAAAATTTGTGCAAAATTTGTTAGTTAGGGTGTTAAGAAGTTGTGTAGAAAGAAACCAAGTGGAATTGAAGTAGGAAATAGATTAAAAAATTTGGGAAATACAAGTTGGTGAAGGAAAAAATAGGACTTTTCTTTCCACCTCGTGGTCACCTCGTGGATTGGGCACATCTTTGGTGCAAAGAACAGAGAGAAAAAAGTTTTGCTCGCTTAGAGCCGAATAAACTAATCTCTCTGTACTTACAGGTTAGAATAACTCACGAGAATCACTCCTAATCATTCACGGACATTCATGCATGCTTGAACACTTTTACAGGTAACAATAATTCTCAAGATTTATCACAATTCATCCACAAGAGACCAGACACTCAAACAAATTTATCTTTACCAATTGATACAGGTGAATATTTCCCCCGTCCCAATTGAAGCCATCCATCTTGAAGTTGAATAATTTTCAACTTCAAGATGGTTTTGTGGTGATTTATAGTCAAATTTTTTTTTTTTTTGACGCACTTCTTTATTGCAATCTGTATAATTTATAAATACAATAAGCAACTGTTCTGTCAATGAAGAATAAAAAAATGTCTCGAAAAGAACAAAGTCCAGTGACTTGCCTTAAAAAAAAAAAAGAAAACTATGGTTCAATAGAAACCTAATTGACAAACACTAAGGTTCTACTCCTCTTCAATCTTCGCTTAGGTTGGACGAGCAATAAATTGCGAGCAAGAAAATTCGGGTGAGCTATCAGCCTTTGTCGATGCTTGCGAGCACTTGTTCGGATTTCGTCCTGGACAGAGGGCATGTTAAGGTCACACCTGATGACGGAGGCAGGTACATACCATGGGGCATTCAAGATACTTCTCAATATCCTGTTTTCAAATCTTTGGAAGATTTCGATGTTTGATGCTGAAGCAGCACCCCAGATTTGGATGCCATACATCCATTTTGGTTTAACTATCGTCTTGTAAAGTAAAAGTTTGTTTTCGATAGATAATTGAGAATTCCTTCCCATTAGCCAATACATCTTCCTGACTATCTCGCCAATGTGAAGCCTCTTTGTCCATATGTGTTTCCTCATAGTAAGCCGCCTGTCGAGATGTATGCCCAAATATTTAGTGTCGTCTCTATGTGGGATCAGTTCTCCACCCAACACTACCGGTGAACAAGATCCTCTCCTTAAACTGAATGTCATATGTGTGGACTTTTGGCTATTTATTTTAATCTTCCATTTTTTAATTTTGCAAAAAATTGGCTCTGACGATTTCGTTCATTTTTGGATATGTTTTGCAGTTAGTCCAGCTGAACATTTCGTCCTTAGACACCTATCACCGGAAAATTCATCATCTTGAATTATTCAAGGTCAAAAGCCTAATTTTCATCCGTTTTGAGAAATTTATTAATTAAAAGGTTAATAATTTTTTGAAACCCTCTTGTTGAACAATTTTCAACTTCAAGATGGTTTTATGGTGATTTATAGACAAATTTAATTCGACAATAATTTTCTATACATCAAAATATTTGCGAAAAGGTATATAAGGCAGAGCTCTTTCTCGGGAGTTCGAGCAGCTCTCAAAGCCTCGGATGCTTTGCCACCCCTTTTTATACATATGCGATAATATATACGATGAATATTTTAATTCGGATGATCAGTCGCGAGATCACACGTGGATTAGGTTAGCAACTCAAAAGCTGTCATATAAAATTTTTAATAAAATTCGAGGCACGAGTTTTGATAAGTACTATGAATTTCGTGATGCTATTGCTCGCGCGGTATATCCTGAAGTAGATTTGAATGATGCGCTAGACGGACTCCAAAGTATCTCTATTAAAAACAAAGAGACAATAAGGGATGTCTAAGAACGTGTGGAGAAGACATTAGATATTCTAAATAATGCGTACACCACACATCTCTCGGGAAATTTGCCTGCCTCCGTTAAGTCTGCGAACGTAAAAAAAGCGATAAAAGTTTTTACAAACGGAATTCGAAATTCCGATGTGAGAATCCTCACTCGCGGAAGTAATTTTGACAACCTTCACTCTGCAATATTATTTGCCGAGAACGAAATTAGAACCCAAGAGCATCAGTGGTTCCCACATTCGGGACAGAGATCCGACAATGATCGAAACGGTAGTTCTGGAGACACTTCTCAGAGACAAACTCGCCAGCAAAATCAGGGAAATTTCTAGAGATCCTTCCATTCCCAAAATTCCAATAATTCACGCTGGAATCCTGACAGACGGCAGAATAATTCTCAAGATTACTCGCGATTTGAAAGGTCTCAAAATCAATCCCAGAATACAGGCCATTCTCGCTCTTTTAATAACCGGAGTTCTGACAATTCCTTCCATCCGAGGAGAAATTCTACTATGTATAACCCACCGAACGATAACAATCCCAGAAATACAGTGTCTGGAAATAACCCTTCCTCTTCGCAGACAAATCTTGTGTATGTTGACGAAAATGTACCAAACGAAAATTACAATCAGTCTCACAGTCCGGAAAACTAGAATTGGTCGATAGAGTCCTACCTGCTGTCGACCAATTGCAATGTGAATTGGTAACCGCCATTTTCCTTACAAATTATGTGAGTGCTCACATGATATATGCTTATTCATCAATATCTCCGGAAGATAGACCGCTTTACTTCTTAATCGATACAGGAGCAACATGTTCTTTCATAAAACATAGTTGCATAACGTATAACTCTCAGGTAGACGAGCAAAACACAATAAATGTGAGAGGATTTTACAGTAATATTGTAAAAACAGTCGGTACGATAAAAACTAAATTAGGGTTCTGCTCCCCAAAAGATCTCCCAATAACAGGACATTTGCATGTTCTATAAAAATGATAATTTGCCATTTGACGGTATAATAGGCCGAGACCTTCTGTTTACTTTGGACGGAGTGATTTTCGTAAAAGGGCGTTATATAATCTTTAAAAGGCTCAATCTTGTACATTTTGCGGATGGAAATGATATTAAAACTGATGCAATCGATAATGACGGAAATTCTTTACCCAAATATGCTGAACCAATTACAAAAATTAGCACAGAGAAAAATTGTGACAGTGAGAATTCGAAATTAAAACAAAGTAATATTACAAATAATATACCGATGCAGGTAACCCAAAACGTAGAAAATGATGAAAATACACAAAAAGCAAACGGGCGTTTGTAAACGAAAGCACAAAGTGGGCCACTTGGCACAAATGATCATGTCGCAATTTTGAAGTCCAAAACACCGTCGATAATAATCCAATTAACGCATGATGAGGAAGCAAACTCGCAAAAAGCTCTCTCAGCAAAAATTACTCCCCGCAAAATTATTGAGAAGGTCGCGCCAGTATTTTATGGCCAAGACATTGCAATCCAAGCAAATTCTGAAGTATTTTTCGAGTTTACATTTCTGTACAATGAACCTTTTCTTTGCACTTTTCCTGAAATATATATATTTATTGACCAAATCTCTCAGTTACATAGTAAAAGATATTTCACAAGTCAGAGATGAAAATGAATTCTTACAACTGTTGAGTCAAATTCGGAGTACCCATCCTTGGATACAATAATAGAAAAGCAAAAGAAAATTAATATGAAATACATGATGACCTTGTCTGGAAGAAAATTTACATGGTAGAAGTAAAAACTAATAGAAAAAATCTTCAATAATTCCAAAGAAAGAAAGATGTTGCGGAAAAGCTGAAGGCACAAGTGAAATTAAGTAGATTTAAAAAAAAAAGTGACAAAAGAAATAAAAATGAGTTATAAATTCAACATGGCTGTCCCGGAGCAGGAGCTAAACCACTAATGGTAACGTTAGAGCTATTCCGCAAAGACTCGAGGAATTTACTTTTGCGTTTATTAATCTCCTTACGAATTGGGGAAAGCTTGGCCAGACAGTGCATCCAATGGGTAGGATAGTTGAAGGGCAAATTTAGAATAAGCCGCAGGACTTTGTTTTCAACAACCTGGAGTTTATTTGTATGAGAAACTGCACAATCGCCCCAAACTGAGCACGCATACAACATAATGCCACGGAAGATGCAGTTAAAAATGAGAAATTTGTTCTTAAGGTTTAATTTGGATTTTCGATTTATGAAAGGGTAAAGGATATTGATGAATTTTAAAGCTTTCAGAGCAGTGTCCTCACAGTGAGCCTTCCAAGTCAAAGACCTATCAAGTATGAGCCATAAATATTTTAATGTGGAAGACCAAGGGATGTTTTCACCAAGTAACTTAAGGGAATCGCCAGGTAGAAATTTAGCGCTACGGCGTTTAGAAAAGAAAATTGCTTGTGTTTTGGAGGTGTTGATTTTCATCTTCCACTTTTTACAATAAGCCGCGAAACTGTTAGCGTCCTGTTCAAGAGCACAACAAATTTTATCTGGATTTTTGGATGCAAAATATATGCAAGTGTCGTCTGCATACATGGCGATGGAACATTTGCTAATACATTCCTTAAGATCATAGGTAAAAATATTGAAGAGGGTAGGGCTCAGAGTGCTACCCTGAGGGACTCCAGCGGGAATTTTTAAGATTTCAGACCTTGAATCGTTGATTCTAGTGAAAAAATAACGCTCCATCAAAAAAGATTTAATAATCTTAACTAAGTATAAGGGAAATTTGGTTGAGATCATTTTGAAAATCAGAGCCTCATGCCAAACGGTATCAAAACATTTTTCAAGATCAAAAGCAACTAGACCTGTGGATCGTTTTTGAACAAGATTTCCCTTAATAAATTTAGTCACACGTAGGAGCTGGTGAGACGTGGAATGATGGGCACCAAAACCATGTTGCTCATCACAAATGATACCATGACTGGATAAGTGTAAATTGATACGCGACAGCAAGATCTTCTCAAAAATCTTACCTAAAACGCAAAGTAGGCTGATTGGCCTAAAACTAGTTGGGTCGCGCAGATCCTTTCCGTGTTTAGGGATGGCAATAACTTCCGCTCTTTTCCAAGAAAGAGGAAAATAACCCGTCAGCAGACAGGAATTAAAAATTAGAGTCAGAAAAGAAATAGCAATAAAGGGAAGTTTCTTGATGGGAATAACCGGAATTTTGTCATGCCCAGGGGCTTTTCTGGGCTTTAACGATTTAATAATGGTTGTAACTTCGAAGTGGTCGCAAAGTAAAACTTGATTAGGGCTCACCTGCATAAACTCAATGAGATTGCAGGATTGCTTAACCTTAGTGCTGATATCAGTGGAGGATGACAATTTGGAAGTTAAATCATGAGACTTGGAGAAGGAAGCTGCTAAGGCCGCGGCCTTATCAGAATCACTGCTCAGAACTTTTCCGTCACTAACCAGAGGGGGAAGAATACGCTGTTTATTGCGTATGGATTGAGTGGCTTTCCAAAATTGGGAACTATTGGGGGTGAAATTTTTAATTCTCTCATTCCATCTGTTATTACGGTCTTCTTGAATCATAGAATTAATGGTTTTATTTAGAATACTAATAATTATGATCCAATAAAGTCGAAAAAAACATCCATTCTTCATTATCTCTTTTAGTTTTAGTTTTTTTTTTACTCTTTTATTTTTAGTTTTTTTCAAATTTTTTAAATAAAATATACAAAGTAGAATGACATATATTTCAGTAAAAAATAAATTTATTTTAGTCAGATT
Organism: Phlebotomus papatasi; assembly: GCF_024763615.1. Lineage (NCBI taxonomy): Eukaryota > Metazoa > Arthropoda > Insecta > Diptera > Psychodidae > Phlebotomus > Phlebotomus papatasi. The sequence goes on from NW_026604474.1 coordinate 26,674, forward strand.
TTAATAATAATTTTAATAATAATTTTAGTATGTTGTAGCCGTTGATTATACCTATCAAACAAAACCATAACTCCGGTTCTAATTGTCAGAATTTAAAAAGTGAGGGCTTTTTGGAAAGCTCTCGTGAAATGCCACTTCCCCTTCTAACATCGCAAGTTCGTAAAACCACCGCTAGGGGCGCTAATATTTAAAAAGCAAATTTTTCTATTTTCTAAATTAAATAACTCAAAAATTCCATTGTGCATCGGGCTGAAAATTTAGTATGTTGTAGCCGTTGATTATACCTATCAAACAAAAAAAATACTTAAGTCGATCGATAACCCCTGACCCGAGCTGAAAGGGGTCAAAGTTCGAATATTGACCGGCCTCTATCTCCGGTTCTAATTAACATAGCGGCGTAAATTTTAACTTTTTGGTTTCGTCTCGATGAGCACTTTCAGATGGAAGTTCAAAAAGTCACCACAGGTGGCGCTGCGATAGCGTCAAAATTCATGGAAATTCAAACACATTTTTCTTAAAAACGGGATTTCACATTTTACAATAAATCAATCGGTTCTTTATCAATCGGGCGACAAATTTGGTTGATAATTTTCACGTTTAATTAAGAAGCAAATTCGTTCAAATTCGCTGTAGTTCTTCCTATTTTATCGTGATTCTTTATAATTGAACGCTTTTTGTGGAATTTACAAAGGCGTTGATGCCTAAATCTATCGATAAACCGGATGACATTTCGCCCCAAATGCCCAATTGAGAGAGAGTCTACTGTAAACAAATTTTACAGCGTTGTAGTCTAGGTTATGTAGTTTCCAAAAAGTGGCGTAGGTTCGCTGTGGCTAAAATAAAACTGAAGATATAAAGGGTCACAGGAAATTAAAACTGCTATATCTCCAGTTCTACTTGACCGATTTTGATGAATGAGGGCTTAAACGAAAGATCTCACCAAATGCTACAACTTTCTAGAATATTTGAACTTCGTGGGACCAACACCAGGGGCGCCACAGTCGAAAACCCAATTTCAATATCACATAACCTCAATTATCTCGACTGTCGCTGAACCGATTTTGATGATTACTTCAACATAATTGTAGAGGACATTTGTCTCTATATTTCGTCCAAACATCATTTTCCGCTCAGACTACGCTATCACTCCGATTTTGCCGTTTAAGTGTGAAAAAATTGATTTTTCCCATAATAACGCTTTGAAATCACTCAGATGCCAATTTGACTGCTTCTACTCGACCAAGACACTTAAAATATGGTTTTAAATGGAAAGTCCCACAAAATACAACAATTCTTTCATATAGTTGAAGTTCATCAAATGAACACTTGGGGCGCTCTGGTCGAAAAAACGAGCTCAGAAACAAACAACGTCGATTATCTTGACTTCTGAGTAATCGATGAGTTCAAGTTCTACGGCAAAATTATAGAGAACATTCTGCAGAGGAACCAGAGGAACCAACATTGAAGGAAAAAGTCGTTTTTCTGCTTTTGTAGTGGTAGTCGCCAGCATTTGAAAAAAAACGTCGCCGAGATTGCTTTTTAAAGTCGATTTGTGAAGTTTAATTAATGAAATTTCAATAAAAATTGGTATTAACATAAAGAAAATAGTGTTTAGAGTTAGTTTAGTGACATAGAATTGGTAAAAAAGCGTGATTTGATAGTAAAAATGGGCTAAATATGGGTCGCCCAGCGACTTTTGCAACATTTCATAATTCGTGGAAAAATATGAAAATTATGTGGAAAATCGGTGATTTATGAATTGGAATAGAAAATTGTAGAGTTTTGGAAGCACTTCTGACTATTTATTTTTTGAATTATCCGTGGAAAATCTTCTAAAAATTGCCTTGAAAAAGTGCTTGCTTTGCTCGAAAAATGCACCCAATACGGTTCAGTTGTCAAAAAGAAGATGGCGGACGGTGCCTCTTGCGACATTTCTCTTGATGTTTTTCACGTAATTTTGCACGGAAATAAGTGAATTTCCGCAGTAAGTTCATTACAAATTATTAAAGAATTGGCCAGTGAAGAGATTTGTGAGAAAATTCTGTGATTTTTCCTGTTTTTTTTCTCGTGTATTTTTAGTGTGAAAATTGCCCTGCAAAAAGAGCATGCAAACTACATTTTTCTTTTATTTTGGGGATCTTGAGGGCTTTTTGAGGAATCCTGGCATTCTGTCTTCTCAGAAAGAGGCCCTAGAAGTTCTAGGTAGACTTCCAGACAATCTGCGAACTTTAAAAAACCTTCCGGACACAGAAATTCACTCCATTAGATCACCATAGGTGTCACTCACTGGAAAGAAATTCCTTTTTATCCTTCTAGAAACGGATAAATCTCACATCCTTTATTCTGTAAGAATTCTAGAATAGTTTCTTTTTCTTCGTAAAGGAAGAAAAGAATAAAAAACTTACAAGAAACATAAAAATTTTCCAATTTTCTATCAGTGTTCGTTAACCCATTGTCTTTTGGTCTCGAAAAAACCTTCAAGTTTTACAAATTCATCACAATTATCGCATTTTTTATATTTATGAGTACTCTCTCAACAAAATTAGGCAAGAAGAATTCCTCAAGAATAACAAAAAATCCTAAAAACATCAAAAAATAAATGCAATATCAGCTGCTTTTTTTTAGTGTTGTCAGATTCGAATGCAAAAACGACTTTTTCCTTCAGTAGTGGTTCCTCTGGAGGAACCACTACTAAAGGAAAAAGTCATTTTTGCATTCAAATCTGGCAACCCTAAAAAAAGTGGCTGATGTTGCATTTCATTTTTAATGTTTTTAGTAATTTTGATTATTCTTTAGGTATTCTTCTTGCCTAACTATGTTGAGAGAGAGCTAATAAAGTTAAAAAATATGATAATTGTGATAAATTTGTGAAATTTGCAGGTTTTTTCGAGACCAAAAGACAATGGGTTGACGAACACTGATAGAAAATTGGAAAATTTTAATCTTTCTTGTAACTTTTTTATTCTTTTCTTCCTTTACAAAGAAAAAGAAACTATTCTAGAATCCTTACAGTGCAAAAGATGTGAAATTTTTACAATTCTTGAAGGACAAAAAGGAATTTCTTTCTAGTCAATGACACTTCTGGTCATATAATGGAATTAGTTTCTGTGTCCGGAAGGCTTCCTAACAGTACACAGATTCTCTGGGAGGCTACCTAGAACTTCTAGGGCTTCTTCCCGAGAAGATAGAGTATCAGGATGTCTAAAAAAAAGCCACCAAGAGCCCCAAAACAGATGACAAATACGGTCTGCAGGGCAATTTTCGAGGGCAGTTTTCACACTAAAAAAAAACACAAGAAAAAACAGTAAAATTCACAGAATTTTCCCACAAATCACTTCACTGACCACTTCTTTAATAATTTTTGATGAATTAACTACGGGAATTTGCTTACTTCCGTGCAAAATGACGTGAAAACATCAAGAGAAATGTCCCAAAGGGCACTGTCCGCCATCTTCTTTTTGACAATTGAATCATCTTGGTGCATTTCTTCGAGCAAAGCAAACACTTTTTCAAGGCATTTTCCTGAGGATTTTTCACGGAGAATTCAAAAAATAAATAGCCAGAAGAGCTTCCAAAACTCCCCAATTTTCTGTTCCAATTTACAAATCACCGATTTTCCACGTGATTTTAATAATTTTCCACGAATTATGAAATGTTGCAAAAGTCGCTAGGCTGGCCGTATTTAGCCTATTTTTGCTATCAAATCATGCCTTTTAACCAATTCTATGTCACAAACATAATTCTAAAAACTATTTTCTTTATGTTTACACCAATTTTTAGTGAAATTTCATTAATTGAACTTTGCAAATCGACTTTAAAAAGCAATCTTGGCGACGGTTTTTCTCAAATGCTGGCGACTACCACTACAAAAGCAGAAAAACGACTTTTTCCTTCAATGTTGGTTCCTCTGCATTCTGGTCTACATTTCACCCATATAACACTTTTCTGTCAGTTCATCCAAATCCTTGATATTTTGGTTTAAATACAAAATTTGTATAATTTCACGAATTTGATTCAAGATAACTGAATGGCGTCTCCCAACTTCAGCTCTAAATCGAATTTGCATGCACTCCGAGTTAGCTCACGTTAAGAATCTCACCTACATAAGCCGGTTAGGATTATCTGTCCCTTTATTATACAGCAAATATCGGGGAACTTTCAAAAATATCTTTTAGATTCTTACATCAGAACTTAACTACAACGCTGCAAAGGATTTCCCTTACCTCTATAAATCACAAATCCAAGTTTTTCTGATGAAATTGCGTATAGATAATTTTCGAAAAACAGTGAACAATTTTCAAAGATAGTTTTATTTTGAAGATTGAATTTGACTTCCCGTCGAATTTGTTGGAATACGCCTTTATCCTCTTTCCTAATTTGAATTCTGGTTACCAATTTGCCTTCTTAAATAGCTACTCTTAATTTAACAGAGTTTGTAATGAATTAATGTGAAGAATTTGAATTCAGTGACCTTTAAAACCTTCTGAGTACGACTTGGTCATCAGTGACCCTTTTAGAAAATAATTTTACTTCACTTCCTACAGTTACATCTGTCAAATGTTTGTACGTAATCGTAAAGTAGAAGGTTATAGAAATTTAGAATATTATTTTGCAAATCTCCAACTGTTTGATACAATAGGGTAAGTGTGCCAAATTTCGGCCAGCTTCTAATTTCGGCCACTTTGAGTGTAATTTCGGCCATGCAAATAAATTAATTAAAATTATGTATGTAATCTTCGAATAGTCAATGAATTCATTTTGCTTTCAAATATTTATTCATTTTAGGATGTATTAACACAAAGACAGTAAAATTTTAGGTATAATTTGAATTTAAATTGTGTTGTAAAAACTCAGTGTGGAAAGAGTCTTACAAAAAATGTGACAGATCGATTGTGTTTTTAGAAGTCTTCTGATTTGTGGTGAAGTGCAGAAGGTTTTCCTTCGGTGTTTTTCATGAAAATTGATTAGTTTTCATTAAAGATTGTTTCTGTTTATGTTAATAGTGAATCAATCTTTAAATTTCGGGTAAAATTTCCCAGCTGGATCCTGTATTTCGCGTAAAAAAGTATATACTTTGTGAGCGTCTCTACAGTGAGGTAGTATTGCCTATTTCGGCCACATCTTTTGCTTTCCAAAATTTCTTATTCATTTTATGTTTTCTTTTTCAATTTCTGAATTCTACAATGTCCAGAGAAAAAAAACCATCGCTTCTATGAAAAATATGATGTGAAAAAGTCATAGAAAGAGTTCAGGATGTGCAAATTGCTATGGGAATCTGCGCGTAAATTTGAGATGCTACTCTTCAGGTCTTCAGGACAAATTACACGGAAGATCTCAAGGCTTGTGAGTCATATAAACGTATTAAATTAAATATTAAACTCGTTCCGTTTGACGTTTTGAAATTTTCTATCCGTTGCGTCACAAAATGTGGTCAGAAAAAAGGTGGCCGAAATTTCACACAAAGTGGCCGAAATACTACCCAAAGCAATGTCCATATTTTTAATAATTTTTCAATATTTTAGGAAGTGATTTAAAGAAAACAAAAATGATAAACTAGTCTTGAAGGTTCCATTCAACCCTCCCGAAAAGGAAGTAACAAAAAATATCAATGTGAATTAAAAATATTGCATTTCAAACTTAGGACTTCGGTGCTTACATGCAACCATGCCGAAATTTGGCACACTTACCCTAACTAAATATTTGAGCTCAAAAGTGACGAATTTTCAAATTACCGTATTGATGAATGATTTTTTTTAAATTAATTTATTTTTTATATTTCTAATTTTTTAAGCAAATCCCTTTTCAGGAATACAAATAATATTTTTCATTGGAGTGAAAATTATCATTCGTTAATACATTCAGAAAATTTTAAATTTTTGGACTATTTTTGTCCTTATCTGTTGGATTTTCAAAGGTCAGATGTAAGATATTTTATTGCTTTTGTTTTATTTCAGTTAATTTTCGGTCACTGAAAAGCGTCTCGTCCTTAACCCTTTAAGGACGATTGGAACACCGGTATCCCATAAAAAAAATAATTTTTCCTGACTACCTAAAGCTATTTTTTCTGATGTTTGTATGTAATAAAAGTAGAAGATTAAGGAATTTTGGATATTTTTTGCAAGTCTTCAGATATTTGTTAAATAGTAAATATTTAAACTAAAAAATGACGAATTTTTTTTTAAAATTTTCATGTCAATAATTGATTTTAATTATTTTTACACTTCCAATTTTTTTTTTTTAAGAAAAACCGTTTTGGGATAAGAAACTATAGTGGTAATACATAAAATTAAAAAAAAAAAATCCATAAATAATCGGCAAATTATTGGC